>NC_052505.1:80845816-80963316 GCF_014356525.2 Nilaparvata lugens | reverse complement strand
GATAAACTGGGTTTATAACCGAAACCGGACTTTCTAAGTATCAATAAATCTGTGGTTTTTCGACAATTTCTTAGTCTTCTTCATCCAATATATAAGTCATCAATGGGCATAATTGTTCTTATTGCTGAGGAATAATAGTCTCGGAAATCATGAAACATCATTAGAGATTTATGCAATCAATGAACCTCCCTCTGAGCCAGCAGATATTAGCCAGTATAAGTAGATATAAGCCAGTATATATTGTAATCTACATAAATAAAGTACTCAATCAATCAATCAATCAATCAATCTGACATACATAGATTCAAGTATCAAATCCTTTACATGAAGATGATGTAACATGTTTCTACATAATATTGCGAGTATTGAATCAACATGTGGGCGATCAATTCTATTCCAATAACTCTCAATAAGGAATATAATAAGCATGACAATATAATTATATTCCTTTATCACACTCAGTATGTTTATTGTATTATGTATGTTTGGACCATATTCACGAATTGTCATAAACTGGAATATGAGTAAAACTCACTGGATGAATCTTCGCTTAGGTTTATGAGTTTACAGCATTTATGAAATTCTCTAAATTTGGCGGAGTCTTGTTTGTTACCGCGACCGTCTGTGGACATTGTTATTGAGTTTGCGAGGTGTTGTTGACGTCCATGCTCGCTGGCCTCAGGCTATTATAAGAAAAGCAGATTTCCAGCACAGATGCTATAGTTGGAAAAGTCCCAGCAGGCCCCGCCACTGGTGAAAGCTAAGACGGGAAATGCTGCTACGGTGCAGTGCTAACTAGAAGGAGGAGGAGGAAACTAGAGGAGGAGGCCTTCCAGGAAAAGGATACCAGATTGTAAGTGAGAGGGGATGAGGAAGGGGTATTGTTGACGGTGGAAGGGGATTTAACCAGACAAGGACCCGGAGAACTCTCGAAATGAAACGTTTAATAGGATTTGAGACAGGGAGGCGGTGTCCTGCGATTCAATTAGGCTCGGACACTGCACTCTCTTACTCTGCCTCACCTCTCTCCTCTACAAATGAATCAGTGTGGATGGCAAGACCTGAGTTAGGAGGCACAAGTCCGGAAATGCAATATTCACAGGAAACATCACTCCATCCCCAACCCCATTCTTCCAGCAGCAACACTGCTACACTCTGGAGATTCGAGGAATGAAGTCAATCATTAGTGATCGTGCACCAACAATGAACACGCCTATAACTTAGAATTTCTCCAGTTTTCAATGCTATATTAGCCGGTTTGGTTCAATTTGAGATCTCCCTAATCCCTGACTGGTGAACAACGGTGTAGCTGATTGTGTATACAACCTGTAACGAAAGCTTGATGCCGTAAAGGTGCGTACAGATATACACGCCGCGAACATGAGCGATTCACTTTTAGCTGATTGTGTATACAACTTGTAACGAAAGCTTGATGCCGTAAAGGTGCTTACAGATATACACGCCACGAACATCAGCAATTCACTTTTAGCTGATTGTGTATACAACCTATAACGAAAGTTTGATGCCGTAAAGGTGCGTACAGATATACACGCCACGAACATGAGCAATTCACTTTTAGCTGATACAACCTGTAACGAAAGCTTGATGCCGTAAAGGTGCGTACAGATATACACGCCGCGAACATGAGCGATTCACTTTTAGCTGATTGTGTATACAACTTGTAACGAAAGCTTGATGCCGTAAAGGTGCTTACATATATACACGCCGCGAACATGAGCAATTCACTTTTAGCTGATCGTGTATACAACCTGTAACGAAAGTTTGATACAATAAAGGTGCGTACAGATATACACGCCGCGAACATAAGCAATTCACTTTTAGCTGATTGTGTATACAACCTGTAACGAAAGTTTGATGCCGTAAAGGTGCGTACAGATATACACGCCGCGAACATGAGCAATTCACTTTTAGCTGATTGTGTATACAACTTGTAACGAAAGCTTGATGCCGTAAAGGTGCGTACAGATATACACGCCGCGAACATGAGCAATTCACTTTTAATCAGCTGATTATATCTGTATTTCTACAGAAACGGTAAGATTGAGATATAAAAAGCTTGGCATCAGCTGATTAAAAGTGAATTGCTCATGTTCGCGGCGCGTAAATCTGTACGCACCTCAATACTTGACGAACTGAACGGTTCAACCTATTATGTGTTCCAGTATCTCAAAAATTGTCAAAATAAGTACTTGATGAACTGAGACCCTTTCTTTTTTTTCACGTGAAATTCTGCAGAATGTTATTCGCAGCTTCTCTCACCGTGCATATAAGGAATAGTAGTATAAGTATTGTATATCTCTTTTCTGTATAGGGCTACTTGTAATATAAATATAAAGAAATAAAAATCTAAGTACCCTTTTTTGAAATATTTTATCACTAAACTCAGGTGATAAAGTATTTCAAAAAAAAGGGTACTGAGATTTTTATTTCTTTATATTTATAAGTATTGTAGCCTATATTAATACATACTGACCTGAATTGAAGCAGAATAAGTAAACTACAACTCACTGCCAACACACAAGGAATCCTATGTTGGCAGTGCCAAATATTACAGTAATGTAATTGCTGCACTCAAGTTACAATCGATGCTATTTATATTGTATTGTGAAAATATGTATTTGTAATTTCTGGCAATAAATTCAATTTATAAAAGTAATATGTGTAGATAAATACATCTGCCATACTGTTGTTACTTTCTATTAATAATGATCAATTCACTATTTTTTTGATACAAAAATGCTCAACTCTGCTGTTCCTCAGTTCAGGTAAAATTTAAATGGAGTTTGGAATTTAAACTAGGAGTCAACGACAAAAATTCTTTCTTATTTCATTCAAAAGGTTTGATTCGAACAGAAAACGTAAACGGTAAACGTAAACGTAAACGTAATCGGGAAAGTCTTCCCCATCATGTCATTGCCGAAGGGTTTCTATTGCTAAATCCATTTTAGAGCAAATTCAAATGAAAAACACAGGTGTTTGATTATGTATTCTGTGAACCACACTGTCAAAGAGCGAAAGGATAAAATTTCCGTCACCATTCAAATTCTAGAGAGCAAACGATATTGTTATTTTGAAATATACGGAGTCTTTCGATGAATAGTGTTTCGAATCTGAACAGTGGCGATCATGCAAAGAGGGGATTATCTCCGTGGCCGTGCAAGTCCGCCGAGGGATGGATGTGGCTCCCTATCCTAATCCACTGAAACGCTTCCTGTGTCCGAGATAAATCTGTCTGCAGCCGGACGAATACCAAAGTATTCTTCTACCGATAAAATCCCATAAACAAATCATGCAGGGCAACAATGCGAGTATAGCATTGAATCTTTTGAATTATTGTGTTTTCGAAACTTCTCTCCCCATAGAATGTTGGAGAGAGTTTTCTAAAACAGTGTTTCAAGACTTAGCAATGATAACAGCGGGAAGGGAGCTGTAGTTCAAGATCATGTTCATTCTGGAAAACTTATAAGTTGTGAGTTTATGCTCTAAGATTTAGATCACTTGAACTTTTTCGTTGATTTGCAATGATTTCTCATCAAGAAAAAGCCAGATTAAAATCTGATGAACTTATGACAAATTCAAGAGGAGGTTACTCATGAACAGATAATAATAATAATAATAATAATAATAATAATATCGTGTGACTGGATGGCTCAGGTCTGGTGTCAAAGTTTTCATGTCGCAACTGATCAATTTCAGGGCCTCTGACATGACCTAACGACTGCTTTTCAGGCAGCCGGGACCGACGACTTAACGTGTCCATCTGAAACACGGGAGTGGCCCGAGAAAAATATCTTGCCCGGGCTGGGATTCGAACCCGAGCCTTTGGATTACAAAGCCAGCATCTAATCCACTCGACTACGGCCACTCCCGTTGTAAGAACAGATTATTTCAAATCATAGTGAATCTTATCTCCAAAAATTTCATCTTCATCATTTTCAAACTATCTTATTCAATTTTAGGGGATTAGAGTGAGCTTGGGTTTTTTATCAATCCAACCAATATTTTTTCAAGTTTCATTCATTTTTCAACAAAATTGTATATGAGAGACATTGTTTGTATTCTTCTCTTTCTCATTTCTGTCTACATGATAATTCGTTTACATCTGAGGATTTAAAATTGAAACTGATGGGAAATAAACAAAACTAGAAAATATTGCTCAAATATTGCAAATATGTGAAACATTGTTCTTATTACACATAGAACAAGCTATCCCATTCTTAGCTCACTAGACACATTGTGACATATAACTTTCGAAATGGGAAATTGAAGTCTATTTTCAACGTGAACCGGAAGAAAACTCCTGGGAAATCGAACAGAGAATTCTTGAAACCCGTTATTTTTCCTGGTTCTCGTTATTGCTTGCACTAAAGTGACTTCCGTCGATAACATTGTTGGAGAGTTTTGTTATTGTATTACAGATGCTCAAATCTATCAATAATCCACTAATATTATTGTTAGTGGGTGAAACTTTTAAAACGTTAGGACATTATCCATGTCACAGAAAGAAACATTTCTGAAACTCATGACATTTTCAGCATTTCAGAAAGGTATAAGATGTTTGATGTTTTTGAATGACATGCAAAGAAAATCTCAATTCCCATTTTCCAAGAGAAAATTTCTGAGGGTGCATTGCCTTTACCTGTATTCATATAGTACCTATGAGTATTGTGTTCACTCTCACCCAAAGTATTCTTAAAGGATGCAGTGGACACGATGTGGTGTGTTGAAAAACATAAGGATAAAGGTATATTAAGCGAAAGGAAATCATGGATTAAAAAATACTCTTCAAGAAACATTAATAGGTCGATGCTGAATCTTTCTAAATGCTGATGGGATTTGCCCGAGAAAGATGATCCAGATCTGTGTTGTGTTCAAGACGGTGGGTGGGAGAGAGAGGGCAGATGAGACTTAGTGAGGGAGGAGGAGGAGTGGTCGATCCCATCTTTCACGCATCTTTGTTTTACGGTCGATTAGCGTTGGTGCCCCCCTGGGGGGTGGCTGTGCGAGGGGGAGGGGTTGCCCGACTGGAGAATGCAGATAACGGTGGCCTGTCAACGCCAGAAGACAACTCCTATACGGGCCCCCTCCAGGGCCTTCTCCAGGGCCCCCTCCAGGCACCAAGGAAGCCTCCAGCCAACTTCACCTCTTCAACCCATCTACGCTGATAAATAGAACTCGTCTTGGTCAAAACGCATTTTCCTTTCATCCCTTTTTTTCTTCCCCTACTCAACACTACTTCCACTTCCGTTCATATTCCAGTTCACAGTTATGTGTCGGACATTTTAACAATATAGCGCAAGAATCAATACGAATCAACTACACTAGTGTTGCCTGTCTGCACGAGTAACAAAAGCTGGAGGCTGTTTTCAATCGTTATTAGATAACATTGTTCTTCTGTATACTATTATATAACAGTGTATCCGTCGTGGTTTATATCTTAAACCAGTTACACACACATTAAGCCATTATCTTAAGCTAGTTACACACACATCGATTCTTGGACGGTAGATTTTCTGTCGTCCTTATGAATTCTATTAGATTGAACAGAACTTGACAAACATCATCTGTTTGAAATCTATAAGGACGGCAAAATACCGTACGAACAAAAATCTATGTGCGTGTGCGGTGCTTACCTCTATAATCTATATCTCAATTCTTCAATCATAGAGAAACAATAGCATAAATAGATATCCCATGGTATAGGGCGTTTATGTCGCAACTTTTACTGTTATCTCAAGCCTATAGCCCATGTAGTTCTTTACCGTGAAGCTTTATGACGCTGGTAGTCTCTCATATTGTGCCGTTCATACACTCTTACCCGGTCAAATCAGTAAAAATCGACAACAATCGACAGTAATCGGCTTGAGATAACAGTAAAAGATGCGACATAAACGCCCTATACCATGGGATATCTACTTATGCTATTGTTTCT
Organism: Nilaparvata lugens; assembly: GCF_014356525.2. Lineage (NCBI taxonomy): Eukaryota > Metazoa > Arthropoda > Insecta > Hemiptera > Delphacidae > Nilaparvata > Nilaparvata lugens. The sequence goes on along the minus strand of NC_052505.1, from coordinate 80,957,363 downwards.
CTATGGTTCAATCCTATAGAGACATACAGATCTATTCCAGTGTTCTCATTTTAGTCCTCCTATTGATTACTCAAATCATTTCATATTGGTATCACCTTTATTGGCTTTAAATGAGCAGTTCTATTCAAGAGACTTCGAAATTGTAGCTTAATGATATTTTCATATTATAAACAACAGCTCTGAGATGATGCTGAATCACAAGATTCTGGCTTTTCAATTCCAAAGTAAAGACAATGAAAAAGAGTTCTAATATTGGAAGGATTAAGATACTGGGTATTATTTTGTTCAATAGTTTTTTTGGAAACGAAATCAGTATATTCCGTGATCTTCAAAATTTGAAGATCAATGTTGAGTAGAAAGTTGCATTTTCCTGTTGAAAGATGAAAGTTAAATGGGCTGTATGTAGAGTGAAAAGGAGAATATTCGAATCTTGCCTATTTCACCGCTGGAGGCATAGCTGTTTCGTATTTAAGATGATTCCATCTTCACTCCCATTACCTCATTTATATTGTTGACCAAGAATGTATAATATATTGTCTGAACAATGCATCAGAAGTGGACGATTCTAGCCAACTTATTCTAGTAATATTGATTGTACAGTTCTATCCTATATCTTTTATGGTTATCCTACGCTTATGGATTCCTGGATAAGATGGAAAAATACAGGGAACAAGATATATTATGATAAGTATAATAGAAGCAAATCGGAGGAGAAATTACATTATAACTCAACAGGCGTTCTCTCGCGAATTATTCTCCAATCATGTACTGAATCATTGCTCACAATTTATTACTTATTGTATTGAATAAATAGGTACTTGACTATATTCTTTCGAATATAGATAATTCCTTTCTCTCTTTTATAACTCTCGTATCATCTATAATGTAAACCTAAACGTTGAAAAGTGAGAGACCAATTGCATCTGTACCATGAAAATTATTCATTAGTTATTAAGATGAATAATATTTTCTCCAATACCAAAGAAATATTCAAGCATAATGATTCGATTTGCTCTTAGGCTCATCTCACACTTACGAGACTCAAGTCGAGAAGAGACTGCGACTCTAGTCTCCAAATGGTGAAACTCAGACCAGTCGATTCTAGTCTCCGCGACGTCACCATTTGAAAACACATGCTGCTTCGAGAAGAGACTAGAGCCTCAGGCTCTTCTAGACCTGAGTCGCTTAAGTGTGAGTTGAGCCTTGGACTATTCGATTTTGCTGATACCACCACTAACTTGGATATTTTTATAGGTGGCTACGCGTTCCCTATTTCTATATGTGTTTTCTCAAGGTGCGAACAGAACGAGTTAGTTGCGGTCCAGATCGATGTCATAAAATAGTTGTCAATAATAAAAGCATTTGGAGTCATTAATATAGATTTAATAGGAAAGATCGATCGCGAGTTGAAACCTACATATCGACTTGACCCTTAGAGTGAGGAGTGTTTGATAGTCTTGTAGGAGAGGAATGCTATCCACCACAAATTTGTAATGCTTTAGCAGCGTTTGAATATCCAGAAAGATCTCTCGTGGCTATGAACCTTCTCCTTCTCCAGAGAGAAGTTATAGATTCCTAGTCATTAAACCTCATCAAAATATTACAATATGACTTGAAAAAACTTGTATGACTGTTCGCTTGCATGGAGACCATAGTTGGAATATTTCCTGTCTTTCTAGGAATTTAATTAATTGATTCTTTAATTTATTGGAAAAAAATGTGAAAAAATGGTACAATGTTGTGAATCAGTGTGGATGCGACAGGCACACTGCCCAAAACCGCACTCCACACAAAACAATACAGAAGAAAAATAAAACTTATACAGAAATTGAAATAAGCTTCAGAATTACATGATTACAAAGAATGAAATGATTTTTACTTTCCTTGCCCTATTACCATAGGTAAGGAAACTATTGCTTTCCGAAAAAAATTAAGGTACCCCAATTTTTAAATTTCCATACGTTTCAAGTTCCCCTGAGTCCAAAAAAGTGGTTTTTGGGTATTGGTATGTATGTGTGTGTGTGTATGTGTGTGTGTGTGTGTGTGTGTGTGTGTGTGTGTGTGTGTGTGTGTGTGTGTGTGTGTGTGTGTATGAGTGTATGTGCGTCTGTGTACACGATATCTCATCTCCCAATAACGGAATGACTTGAAATTTGGAACTTAAGGTCCTTCCCCTATAAGGATCCGATACGAACAATTTCGATTAAATAAATGCAATACAAGATGGCGGCTAAAATGGCGAAAATGTTGTCAAAAACAGGGGTTTTCGCGATTTTCTCGAAAACGGCTCCAACGATTTTGATTAAATTTATACATAAAATAGTCATTGATAAGCTCTATCAACTACCACAAGTCCCATATCTGTAAAAATTTCAGGAGCTCCGCCCCATCTATGCAACATTTGATTTTAGATTCCCAATTATCAGGCTTCAGATACAATTAAAACAAAAACTTTCGAGTGGAAAAGATTGGGCATGAGAATCTCTACAATTAATGTTCAATAACATGTTCACCTAAAATTGAAAATAAGCTGGAAATTCGAGAAAATGTGATTATCCAATTGCAAACTGTTGGCAGCTGTTGATTCTATTAAATCATTCACTATGAGGAGATAGCAGACCTCGTATGTCTCCAGCGTTATTGTCCTGTCACCAGCTAGCTCAGATTTTTGTTTATAAGAGTGGACTTGAGACGTGCGTGCACACTAGCGTCAGGTGCTCAATTTTCATAACGGAAAGGAAAGTTGTGTGAGTGCGCCACACCAGATATTTCATAAAAGTAAAGTGTTTCCCTCAATATCGCATCAGAATATTGGAGCTGGTCCGAAAATAGTAAATAGATTCCTAAGCACTTGTTGTGAGCACTTCTCTTTGGAGGTGACAGCTCTTCTATTATAGACAGTTATAAGCTTCAAAATCGCATTGACATGGCATTATTCGAAATTCACCCAACACTGTGAAAACATCCATTTTTTATTACCATTGTTATTCATACCTGAAATCCTGCAATCAAAACTTCCAAGCCAATGTACAGCTTCCAGGAATTGATGTGCCAAAACCACAACCCACATTTCGAGGATAAACTTATCTAAAACAACAAGCATCCGTCCCACAATCCAAACACTGTCTTCAGAGAGACTTCTTAGAAGCAGAATCCCTACCTCGAACATAGAAATTTCAGTGCAGCAGTACTCGTAGCTTTGTATGCTGCAATGTATTAGAGTATATTTCAATTGTGCAGTATCTCTTAATATATTACCGAAGTTTAAGCCTTGATTGTTGATCATTTATATGGAAAACACGCTGGGTCTATCCACCAGCAAAAGCGATACAATTGAAATAATATTCTTCCTTCAGCTGGGTTCGCACACAACAGTGAGAGTGAACTTCTTGTAACTCTCATGTGTTCTAATTGGACTATCCCTACTCAGCCTGGCCAAGCGAGTATGAATAATCTCTGATGTGTAACTGATGGAGATTATATTTCCACTGTTCTCTGTCACAGTTGTGTACGAATTCTGCTTCATTGTGTATTTCTCCTGTATTGTTTTACAGGATATCATACTGCTCTCTGAATCTTTCCATAATGAATAATATCGGGGCACCGAGCTTCGCTCGTTATTTATTTATTGATAAACAGAACTGAATCCTTTAAAATTATTGACGAAGGACTAACAGGCAAAGCCCAGAACTGATTCTTCCCAGAATTGTGATTTATACATTATAGATATTCCAAAAAGTAGGTTATGTTCCATACACTTGAATTCAGGTCAAATTTTCAGTCCAAATATTTGAAAACATAAAAGTTTTAATTTAGATCGGTTTATACAAACCAAATTGAATAACAAAATAGCACTCACTAATCACTTAAAACTGTAAAATAATGATTAACTTTAAATATTATGATATACCATTTCATGTCAACAAATCAGATTATTTTTATCGAGTTCATTAAAATTTCTAGATTTCTCGCGAGATACGGTAAGCTAATTGATTACACAGATGATCTTCCACACAGGCAAACGCATCTTCTGTTATCGACAGACGACGAAATTATCATCTGTTTTTCCAAGGTTGAATTATCCTTTTCATGTACTTCAGCGAGTTTTCTCAGGGATGAGACCTAGTGCAATCGAATTTTCATGTCATAAACCTACTGTGATCCAAATTCCATGAAAATCTTTAGAGCCGTTTTCGAGATCCGTTGGACATAGATAACCATGAATAAATATAAATAACTTAATATAAAAATAGCCAAATATAAAAATATGTACATAAATTGCTCGCCTAATATAATAGGATTTTATTCTTCGTGTACTTGAATATCATTCCCTCTGTAATGTGACTCAACCCATTCCACTCCCTGGTTTAAGTTAGCTATTCCACCTGATCTATTTATTTTTGCATGATTTTGGAATTCAAATTCTACATTTTCTCGATAATTTGTTGTTCATCAGCGTATCCAATGTTCTTCGTTGCCTCCGTTGCACTATGATGTGTTGTTTCCCAGATGTATTCTGTCTGCTCTCCAAGAAGTGGTTCTATGTCGATGTCGCTTCAATACTAAGTGGTTCAAAGTCGATTTTATTCCATTCCACATGTATTGCAGATGTCTGTCTTTCCTGCACTGCGATACTGAGCACATCTTTCCCTGTGTCCTTGCTTTTCTGTACGCCTTTATAACCTCTCTACTCAAAATTCATTGTCTTTCCTGGCCTGAAATTCTATGATACTATACTGCAAACTATGTCCAGCATATTTTTTATATTTGATCTATTATTATTAGTGTGAGAAGCGATTGGCTAAGTTGAGTCTATACGATAAGTTAATGTTTTATTCCACTACTTGATGTTTTCCTTCTATTGTTATAGCAGATTCAATGTGGGGGATGTAATTTTAATTTTGTAAAATTTGATCACTTGACAATGAAATTTGAGTCTGGAACATCTGGTACACAGTTTTTGACTTTGTATTTCAATGAAGACTAGTTGAGAGGTAAACATAGCAAAAATACGCATAGCCCATCTATTAAAGGTATGGAACTGCTAAGTTGACACTTGTTGCAGAGTTGAAAATTTCCCCCCCCCTATCATTGAATCTGCTATAAAAATAGAAGGAAAACATTAAGTAGTGGAATAAAACATCAAATTGAAGAGAAAACAAAGCTCTACAAATCTACGGTGATGTAGATGTCTTTACGATGCATTGTTGGAGAGTTGTAGGCCCTGAAACATCAAAAAATAGGATTAAAAGCTGTTATTTTAACAATTTTACACTTTTAAGAGCGTATATCTCGAAAACTGTTGGGTATATCACAAATCACCACGGAACAAAATATTGTAGAGAATTTATCAAGCTCCATTTCTGAATAGTTGGTCATGTCAGTTGAACGCATTTTTCTCAAGATATGAGCGTGTAAGCAAAACATTGAAAAATGCAACTTTTAAAACACCCTCATCCTTTTAGCAACAATGGGTAGGGGTGGGGACTTTTGATATGTTCACCCAGTAACTGGTCCCAACAAAGCTGCGAAGTCGAAAATTGTGTTCAAAACATTCTCTCCAAATTCCTTTGTCAATTGGTCCATTTTTGCATAACTGAAGATCTCACACTCAACACTGAAGCTGCTGCAACAGTCGTGGGGATGTGCGTAAACTTGTGAAATTATACATCAAATTGAAGAGAATTTGATGCTCTATTACCTCATGATTAGAATGGATTTTTCCTATTGATATTCAAAAAGTTATAAGAGCAAAAATAGCAAAACATTGAAGGAAAATGTGTTTTTTCAAAAATGTCACATCTTTTAGAGCGGATATCTCAAAAAGTGAAAGAAATATAGAAAAAGTTGTTAGATCAATATTGTAGGAAATTATGTAAGCTTAATTTCTTATGGAACAGTCATGTCTGTAAAATGCATATATGCGAGAAACCAAAAAATGGTACCTTTGAACCACCCCCACCCACATTAGCACAGGGGGTGGGGGTGGGGACTTTGGATATGTTCACCTCCTCACTACCCTAAACAGAACTGCGGGGTCAAAAATTGTCTTCCAAACTTTTCCCTCTAACACTTCCTTGACTGGGCTACATTAATGACTTCAAGAATATGTACCCAGTGTTTCGGAGACAAGACTCACGCACAAGCCAATGTGGGCATCCTTAGCAAAAAAAAAAGTTTTTCACAATATATGTTTTTCCACAATATCTGTGAAGTTCCTTTCCAGTATCAGAGTCCTGATCCTGCCTGTACCCCACTGAATCTGTTGATGTACCTTATGTTTTCTTGTACTTTCCCTACTTTACTGTAATCTATCATCCCCACTGCACCGTGTTTCTCAATTTACAGTGATATCTTGTTCTTCTAGTAGTTCTCTTTTTTTCAATCGTCTCATATCATTGTACACAAAAATATGTACCTTACCGTGCCTATACCTGTAACTGATGTTTTCCTCCACTTCACTAATCTGTCTTCCTTTTACAGAAATATTCAGCGTCTCCTCTGCACTACGATTTCCCAATATGTATTGTGATGCTCTTCCACTCCACCTTTCCACATCCTCCCTATCTTCGAACACAATAGGTACCTTACCGTGCCTATACCTGTAACTCATGTTTTTTTCTACTGTAGACCTCTGTCTTCCTTTTACTGTACTTCTCTCCTGCTTCTGGATTTCCCAGCTTGTACTGTGATGCTCTTCCACTCCACCTCTCCATAGTGTCTCCCTATCTGACTCATGTCTGTGCCGTGTCTGTACCAGACCGTGCAGCATGGCGAAAAACATGTGTCTGCACAACACGACACGGCACGACACGACAGTGGCACCGCCACGTGATCAATACGTCAGAACACGTGCACGCAGCTGTGGCGTCACGTGGCAGCCTTATCATTGATCTGTGCCTCCCCTGCACCCCACCCAGCCACCACCCTCTTCCTCCCATCAATCACGATCCCCCAAAGGGTTCGTTAAACTCGTCCTCCGACGCTCTTGGTCCATCGGTGTGGTCGCTCCTTATCTTCGACGAACTCCTCGAAGAAAGTAGAACCCTTGATCGATGAATATCACAGTTTTTGCGAGTTTGAACCAATCTTCATTTTAGATTTAATCAGATTACTCGGATACATATCTAATCGGCATACTTGACATAAGTACTCCAATTAAGTGACATATGTATTCAAATTAAGTAACATGACTTTCGTTTCAATGTTGTTGTAGAAAAATTAAAGGGTTTCAAATTTCCAAATGTAGATGAACATATCCTATAACTAATAGATTTCTATTAAAAATGAATCATATTATGTTAAATAATCCATCTTTATGGTAGTCTGAAAACCTTTCTTACCACCTTACTTCCTTTACGTCCTCTTCTTACTTACCAACTCCCCTATGCATGCAACATTTTTTCTCTCCCTTTTTATCAAATTTTTTAGTTTTATTTTTTGTAATGTACGATTCTATGATTTATAATGTAATACTTATATATTGGGACCTCCAATGTAAATATTTTGTTCAATAAAACTAGATTGATTAATTAAATATCATTCCTCAATTCATTATTTTGTAACAATTGACTATGCATCTATTTTTGTGGAAATTTATTGAATTATAATTGAAATTGACTATTTCAGTAGTTTCAAGTAATTATTACTGAGTTCCAGTTTATGGATAACAATAGAAACATTAAATGATTCCATGAACCAATGTATAAATGATTAACTAAACTCATTCTAAATTTTGAGAAGAGAGGCGTTGATGATATTATAGTCGCTTTGGATTCACAAAGGATATGTACAGACTCACGCGTCACAAGCACACGCTTTACGCTTCTTATTCAAGCTTATCATATAACTAATAGATACTATAACATACTATACTATACTATACTATACTATACTATACTATACTATACTATACTATACTATACTATACTATACTATACTATACTATACTATACTATACTATACTATACTATACTATACTATACTATACTATACTATACTATACTATACAATACTATACTATACTATACTATACTATACTATACTATACTATACTATACTATACTACTATACTATACTATACTATACTATACTATACTATACTATACTATACTATACTATACTATACTATACTTACTATACTATACTATACTATACTATACTATACTATAACTATACTATACTAACTATACTATACTATACTATACATACTATACTATACTATACTATACTATCTATACTATACTATACTATACTATACATACTATACTATACTATACTATACTATACTATACTATACTATACTATACTATACTATACTATACTATACTATACTATACTATACTATACTATACTATACTATACTATACTATACTATCTATACTATACTATACTAATACTATACTATACTATACTATACTATACTATACTATACTATACTATACTATACTATACTATACTATACTATACTATACTATACGATACTATACTATACTATACTATACTATACTAACTATACTATACTATACTATACTATACTATACTATACTATACTATACTATACTATACTATACTATACTATACTATACTATACTATACTATACTATCTATACTATACTATACTATACTATACTATTGTGCCTTTCACTAAACATTCAGCAGCAGTGGCGCAGTTGTGTGCCTGCATTTTTTAAAGGTGATAAAGAAGACAATTTTGAATAAAATTTAGAATTTAGAAATAGGCCGACACATCTAGAAAATACCTGAGTCTATACCTAATTCATGCAGGTGAACGGGCTAGAGTCAAGAAAACTTCAATCAATCTTGCCATGCCTGATTTACTAGGTTTCTACTATAAACTAACACTACACTTTGAAATAATTAAAAAAAAAAATACAAACAACTTCAATAAACATTGGCAACTATAATTGAACAACAGAAACAACAATTTCATGTTACTTTGTTGACATTCTTCATCTGATTCGGGGGCGCATTACTATCCCCGTTTAGATAGCAATACGTCACAAAACCAAACAAGACCAGTCATAAAATAACCAATTAATTTCGACATGAAATTACTCAAGAAAGAAAAAACCCGTTGAACCCAAATTTCGTCGATAGTAACCCATATAACCCATTTCATAATAATTTTGAATCCCCACTTTTGATTGACATCCTCGAATGAACCTTTGTTTCACTACACTGCACTTTCGTTGGTCTGTACGTTGCTTTATCGTCGGGGTTACGGTACCTTGTTTTTGGCGGTGAACCTTTACCGGTTGAATTTGGCTTGACGGCGACGTCCTCTTACGTCCCTAGACCTGTCGTCTGAACGGGTGTCTTGAAGCGGTGTTACATAATATTGCGGAACCAAAGTGGTGGTAGTACATGAAGTTGGTTTGGGGACACACATGAACCGCTGTAAATAAATGTATTACAGCATTAATTTCTAACTCTTCCTACAATTCATCAAAAGCTAAAACAGGAGTTATCTATTGATTACAATTAATTAAATTCTCTCATTCTATTTGAATCCTCATTTTATATAGATTTTTATCTTTAAACTACTGATTCTTTGTATCAGAATTAATGGATCTTTCTTCACAAATAATTCAAAAGTTCTGTTATAATTTAATAAATTAACGTTCAGTTAAAAGCCTTAACCCCATGAGAAAACACAGTCAGAAAAATATAAAATTGAGTCTTAAACTCAATATGAACATAATCTTAAAAATTTCATTCCAATTTAAAGGCTATCTTCCTGACTTTCAGCAATACTCTAAGATAATATATCTCCAGAAACAGTAACTCAAATGTAACGTAACTGAAAACTTTCTATACTTCTTTAGAAAAAAAAGATTTATAATTATCTTCCATCACTAATAAAATCAAAAGGATTATTCTCAATCAATATTATTAACTTGAGAAATAACAGGCTTTATTAATTCAATACTCTTATGGAAGTTTCAATCAATTAAATTCCCTAAATTATATTTTAACCTTATTTTACGTACCTTAGCGGTTATTTGAAGAAACAATTATTCGTACATGATGAAGAAACACAATTAAACTTTTCAGGACATGGCACTACTAGAAAATTTAAACTTTAATAAAAATAAAACTAACTAATGATATAAACTTGTAAACTTGCCCGAAAAGGGCGAAACATAATGACTACATCTTTACTCTCATAGTGCTCCTAGCAAAGTGTCCTCCGAAACGTAATCTGGTCTCTCGACTGAGGAATCCCCACTACTGTATTTAGAAACAGGTCTCCTATTGGGCGAAGGGAAGCAATTTGACCAATCGTCGCGTGGCTTCTAGAGCCTTTGGACCAAATAGTAACTGCAAAATCGGTAGTTTGTTATAATTTCAATGGTTGCTGTTTTCCAACTTATCGCACTTTATGTCGTGACAAGAAGGCTAAGTTTTAGAGATAATTCCATAATCTACATTCCTCGACGACTCGGAGCCACAATTTTTAAATATCTATCATGGGAAACTCGAAGTCATGGCCGTTCATAATAGAGAGAGAGAAAATAATTTATTTCGCTAACTCACTTACAATAATGGCTCTAGTCTATTGCGTATTAAATTTACTATTATAACTTGGGAAAAGGCCTGAATTAAAAGGAGTGCTCGGCACACTATACTATACTATACTATACTATACTATACTATACTATACTATACTATACTATACTATATACTATACTATACTATACTATACTATACTATACTATACTATACTTACTATACTATATATACTATACTATACTATACTATACTATATACTATACTATACTATACTATACTACTATACTATACTCTACTATACTATACTATACTATACTATACTATACTTACTATACTATACTATACTATACATACTATACTATACTACTACTATACTATATACTATACTATACTATACTATACTATACTATACTATACTATACTATACTATACTATACTATACTATTACTATACTATACTATACTATACTATACTATACTATACTATACTATACTATACTATACTATACTATACTAACTATACTATACTATACTATACTACTATACTACTATACTATACTATACTATACTATACTATACTATACTATACTATACTATACATACTATACTATACTATACTATACTATACTATACTATACTATACTATACTATATATATATACTATACTATACTCTACTATACTATACTATACTATACTATACTATACTATACTACTACTATACTATACTATACTATACTATACTATACTAGACTATACTATACTACTATACTATACTATACTATACTATAATATACTATACTATACTATACTATACTATACTATACTATACATACTATACTATACTATACTATATTATCTCTTTTCTGTATAGGGCTACTTGTAATATAAATATAAAGAAATAAGAATCTCAGTACCCTTTTTTTGAAATATTTTATCAAACATGTAGTGATAAAATATTTCAAAAAAAGGGTACTGAGATTCTTATTTCTTTATATTTATATACTATACTATACTATACTATAATAGATACTTATGCTGTATCTGTGCCGATACAGATACGATGAGCATAGATAGCATCAGCGCACGGCTATAGAGATACATAGTTCTACGTAGTTAGGAGCAACGTTCTTGGATGGTTCTTCTATTATACGGAGTGGGTGTAGTTCACAGCTTTATATAAATAACTTTCAACGTGAAAGAAAGTTTTATTGGTATTTACTCTTTAGAGGAATTGCAGAATGAATCAGGGGAAATTGGAACATGGAATGAATTCTGACTGGATAAACTTACATCCTTCTCAATAACCAGTTGAAAAGAAGAGTAAAAGTTAGTGATCTATCACTTCTGGAACTCCCACTAGTCTCTCTCAGTAACTTTCTGTCTAGTTGTAAAGGTGATGTTGTGGTTCCCATATCGGATGAGAACTATGAAATAAATATTGTCAAAACCACTGGTTTATTAAAACAGTTTGAGAAACTAGACTCGTTTGTTACATCATTAATGAATCCCTAGAATTCCTTCACAATTTTTTATTTATTTTTCTTCTTTACAATGAAGCACAGATCGGGAGAGAAAAACTGAGAATACCTTGTACTATTTCTCTCCCAAATTCAGGTAACATTAAAAACGGTTGAAATGAGGTCATGTCTTTCAGATTTCCAGTAATTTTACAATAAGCCTGGTATTCATTTAGTGACACAGTAATATAGGTGCCGCAATTGTTTTATAGAACTTCATTCTTGATTCTTTGCTGGCATTATTCTTAAGCTGCGTACAGATATACGCGCTTCCAACCCGCACCATGCACGCTCCGCCCTCGTACCGCCCTCGTTCCTCCATCGTACCGCAGTCGCTCCGCCACCGCTCTGCAGTCGCACCCATCATGAACGTTACGGAAGATGTTGGATCTTCTCGCGTTCCCCGGTCGAACCACTCTTGCTCCCCGGTCGATCATCAATCGCTCTGCTGGAGTGACGTTCGGTTGCGGAGCAGAGCGAAAGTCTGTACGCACCTTCAAGAGTTCTATGTATTGTTCCACAGATATATGTTGTATATCACAGCCAAGATAGCTGAAATGGATACCTGTTCCAGAATTTTATTTTGTAGAACAATTTTACTTTTCACCGGATCCTTCCCACAGACTGCCATTAATCGTGTTTTTTGAAGAGGAGATTTTCACATTGTACTCTTTACATACATTGTCTAATTTGAAGAGAGCGCGCTGCAGATCATCTTCACTCTCCTGCAGTACTATTAGGTCATCAGCAAATAACAAACATTTAAGATCTTCTGTCTCTTCCATGAAAATACCAGATTTCACTTGATTTCTCCACTTCCTGATAACGTCATCTAGACAATGAGACCTGAAGTTACTGAGTAAAGGAAGGCATCATAATCATGAGGATATGAAACTACAGTTTCAGGTGGATCTCGAGCCAATGAGAGGTAGTAAAAACTCAACAATTTCTTATAGTGAGCCTGCTTCAAGTGGTCGTCCTAAGAAGGCTACCACGAGAGAATATCTGATCTGAACGGACTCCTATAGTGAATAGTGATCATTCGTTTTGCAATGTTTCGGTCAAGAATCCACCGTTACGATAGACAGATTGAACCATTCATAATTATTTATTAAGTAATAAATTTAATTAATTTATCAAAAATTAAATTAAATTTAATTATTTTATAAGTAGGCTATCATTTATTAAGTACTAATTTTAAGAATATAAATAAAATTATAAATCTGAGTACCCTTTTAAAATTGTTCAATCGCTTTGAAATTGTTAAATTGTAAAAGTGATTGATTAAGGGTACTTATATTTCTAATTTTATTTATATTCAAGAGTAGCCCTAAATAAAATTTATCATTTAGTCTACCATTAACATTAATTTTTTCTTTCTCAAAGTAGCTATAATACTATTTTTTCTTGTCTGTTTTTCACATGTACCATTTTAATCATTCTCTTTTATTACTTTTCTAGTATTTATATATCATTTTTTTGTAATAATTTTTAATAATGTATTTCCTGTATTCATGAGTGCGTTTGGGCTGTTATGCCTGTTGCACTCCTAGATTTTTGTAAGAATAAATAAATAAATAGAAAAAAAGACAATTTAAAGAAGCTTGATTCAATTATTGGAATTTTCTTGGAATACAGACAATTACATGTTTTTTGATAAATATGAAACTGTTATCATACCAATGCATGACATGCCAATAATTATATGTAGTGTATTTTATAATGTGGTTATTGTAAGATCGCAACAAATAACAGTTTTCAAACGAATCAATTATTCCCTACTTTTAAAGAAAATGAGAGAGTGGTTTAGTGTTCATGAGAAAGACACTCCTTATTTCTGTAAGGATGCAATTTCTCTTGACTCAGAAAGCATAGCTATAGATTATTTTTTCAAGTATCATACTTATTTCAAAAAGCTTGATTCAATTATTGTTTTTTTTTTGGCAATACATACAATTTATTATTATGATTTTGATAAATATAAAACTGTTATCATACCAATTATGATCATTAATTTTCAGTCATGTCATGAAAACATATGTAGTGTATTTTTTAATGTGGTTATTATAAGATCTCAACAGATAAGACTTTTCAAACGAATCAATTATTTTATTTTTTATCTTATTTTTACTTTCCTTGCCCTATTACCATAGGTAAGGAAAGTATTGCTTTCCGAAAAAAATTAAGATACCCCAATTTGTAAATTTCTATACGTTTCAAGGTCCCCTGAGTCCGAAAAAGTGGTTTTTGTTATTTTATTTAATCATCAGAATTACACAACTTATAGAAAAGTACCAAAGGCTTATAAGCCCAAAACGGTTCCAATTCTAATTTATACAACAGTCCAAATGTAGCTAGGTTATGTGTCACTCAACATTCTTCAATTACACACTCAATTTACAATTAAAAACACACAAAAATCATTCTTAAATTTAAAAAAATACTTCTAAATTAAATTAAATCAATCACAATTGATTAGAAAAGTCCAATCTTTGAAAAAAATATAAAATTTTGAGACCGAAAAGACAAACACACTATCTAGATCCAGAACTTTCTAAGAAAATGAGATAGTGGGAGTGTTCATGAGAAAGACTGCTCCTTATTTCTGTAAGGATGCAATTTCTCTTGACTCAGAAAGCATAGCTACGGATTTTCTCCAACAATTAAAAAACCCATTAGATTGGAAAAAACAGTTTCTTGAACACGTAATCTTGGCCTTATCTTGAGCAGCAGGCAGCGAATATAATTGGGTACAGGAGACTTGAGAAGTATGCTGCTTAGTGCCCGACTGAAGAGTGAAGACCGGTATGGTAGTGAGAGCTTACCTACGCAAACGGACACGCCAAATCTGATTCCGTACGCTCAGAAGGAGGAGGACCAAGATTATTATTAATAAGAATAATAAGAAGGAGGAGTGGTAGAGGCGAGGGAAGACGGTGAGAAGAAGAAGGTTATTAATAATATCAAGAGGATGCCTAAATACGCCTTCTGCCGACGGAAGGGCATAAGACAAGCTGGGCAATTTGCACGCTAATTTGTTTGGCCTCTTGATGAGTGACGGCGCGACGAGGAAGTACTCCTTGTCTGTAGGTGGCCGGGGGGGGGGGGAACGAGGGTGGTTCGGAGAAGAGTCAAGAGGAATAAGGAAGAGGAATGAGGAAGAGTCGAAGGGTTGAGAGGAGAATACTGTCAGCGGTACTCCACTATGAACCTTGCACTAAGCTCTCTCTATAACTTCCTCTCTTTTTCTCTCTCTCTCTCATTCACGCACAAACTTTCAATCAACTACTAAAGTGTTACACTGTCTCCGAATTTTTGTTTATCATTTTCGCTCATTCTTACTCTTTTTCTCTCTCTTGTGAACATGAGCTTCATAAAAATTCTTATAAATAACTGATAAAAAAGATTAATAAGTGAGCATATATAATAAATCAAATGTTAATAAATATTTACTCTGTGCATACTTAAATATTAGATTCTCATAAATTGGCTCTGGTAGAGTTAGTGGGAAGGATATTTTGAATATTCTTTCCGAAGAATGGACATTGATATGTCCAAAGCTCCGCCAATTTATGTAGATGCATAACAATATTATCAATAGTTATTCCAAATTGCTTTTTTCATATTAAATACAGTTCAATAATTATTTTCTTAGTCGATTTTGTGTAAATTCATCTATAATTTTGCTGTATTGTAAGCTATTGTATAATTATAAGTGTATAAGCCAGTATATATTGTAATCTATATAAATAAAGTACTCAATCAATCACATTTGGTAGTTACTTTTGCATGTGTATAAACATGAAGATTAAACAGCATAGGAAGATATCCCATGCGTTTATATTTCAAATTTCACTGTTAACTCAAGCCGATAGTCCTAGAAGTTATTTTTCTCAAAGCTATCTGACACTGGTAGACTCTCATACTGGGCCGTTCTTAAACTCTCACACGGCCAATACAGTAGTAATAGACAGTAGTCGACAGTAATCGGCTTGAGTTAACAAAATCGACTTGAAATTTGGAACATGAATTACCTATACCATGAGAAATCTACTTAGGCTCTCTTTTCTGTATGGTATAAATCAATAATATATATATATTTTTTTTTTAATCACATTACTATTGCTATCTAGTCTTGAGACTAATGAGCAAATTTTATCAAACCTAATTTACTAATTGTATATAATATGGACTACAGTGAAACTCTCTTTAGAATTTCTTACTGCTACCTACTAATAATTATTATGTACATCTATTAACTGTACTACTTAAGCTAGATTTCACTCAATCACTGCTCTGCTTTTTCACTAGACACCACTTTCACTGCACACCAATTCAAATGGTTTCCTTCTTTTCAGTCTCCGCACCAACCCTCCGTTGTCCAGCAGCTGGATTGCTTCGACGTTCGTGTGTTGGTGGAGCCGTTCTTCATGACTTTCTGCATACCTTTGAATCTCACAGGATACCATGTTGACTCCCAGGTCCCTATGGATGTCGCTGTTCCGCACATACCAGGGAGCATCAACGATGTTTCGGAGCACCTTGTTCTGGAATCTTTGTATGATGGTGACGTTGCTCTGTTTGGTGCAGCCCCATAGTTGTATTCTATAGGTCCAAACAGGTTTGAAGATCTGCTTGTAGAGGAGCAATTTGTTTGGTATTGAAAGTGATGAGTTTCTTCCAATAAGCCAGTAGAATTTCTTGTATTTTATGTTCAGTTCTTCTTTTTTCTTTTTGACATGCTCTTTCCAGCGAAGCTTAGCATCAAGAGTCATACCTAGGTATTTAGCTTGATTTTCATGTGGTATATTAATTCCATTGATGTTGATTGGAAGGTACACAGCTCTCTTGTTGGTGAAGTTAACATGAAGTTAACATATTCATGTTAATAATATAGTAATCTGCATAAATAAAGCACTCAATCAATCAAATCATGCACTAAACTCTCAATAAACTACTACAATTTTCACTCTGTCTCGGAATTAATTTTCGATAAATTAAAATTAAAAAGATTTTTTGAAAAATTCGAGTTATAAAATACATTCTTCATTTATTTCCATTATCTTTTCAAATTACAGGATGGTATGTCTTCACTGTTTACATAAATCTAATCAAATCAAGGGAGCGTTAGGAGAGTTTTACAATAAGAAATTTTCCTGAATACCATTAGTTACAGTGGAGAAAATAGAAATTAGTGATTCATAATTAATACTAGACCTTGAATACTGCTAGATTCTATGAATTTCTTCTTCTTTATGTGCCTGTCTGCTTCCTGACTTTGGCTACCATGGTGGCTAGCTTCGCTCTTTCCACAGTTGCACGTAACAAAAAAATTCTGCGGTATTTATGGAACCAGGGACCAAGCTCTCAAAATTTTTAACTATGGAATTCTTCTTCTGCCGGCTCCTCTCCTTCCCATTATTCTTCCTTGCAATATTTTCAATGAGATCATAAAGGTGTGGTTTCCTCATAATAGGACCCAAGTACTGCAACTTTCTCGCTTTTATACCACTCAGCAGCTCTCTTTCTTCGTCCATTCTTCTAAGGAATTAAGAATAAAACTATTGAATGGTGATAATCATACAATCATTGTTTTGATTTTGTCCATGTGTAAATGGAATGGATAAATGAATACACACAAGTCTGTAATGAAGAAGAAATACTTATGATAATTGACCGAGCGAAGTGAGGTCTAAAATTCAAGTCGACGGTTTTGCATTTCTCTTTATTTTTACATGTTTTTATGTTTATATTTATGTTCCACATTTACAGCGAAACGCGGCAATAGATTTTCATGAAATTTGACAGGTGAGTTATGTTCCTTTTGGAATTTCGCGTCGACGAATACATAAGGTTTTTTTTGAAATTTTGCATTTTAAGGATAATACAAAAGAAAAAGGTGTCTCCTTCTAACGCCAATATTACCGTAGAAGTCAGACTGTAGAATTTTTCATCATAAATCAGCTGTCGAGTGAGTTATTAATTGCATGCGTCATTGGATATCGCAATGTAGCTTGGTAAAAAATCAGGTGTTGTGTGGACTAATAATTGCATGCCTCATCTCATGCAATATTTATGCACTATTGATTCCATGCAATTAATAACTAAAATAACATAGTATTGTCTCTCGAACTTTTTCTGCTTTCAACTCGGGCTGACCTGTTGCCAGTAGGTCTTGTGGAAGATTAGCTTTTGATGTTAGCATTTCTGATACACCAACCCCAACTGCCATTATCGTTTTCACACCGATATCCTGCCGACATGACATTCAGACAGGATTTACTCTGATGGACAGTATAAGAGGAGGCTGTGGTTTATAACTGTGCGAGGTCTATTGTTCACAGAACTACTAGTAATTCGTGGATAAAATTGGGGGTGTGAAGAAGAAAGGAACCCCTTCAACAGCAGGTAGACAAACTGTCTACCAACTTTGGGTTGATTCAACAGCACCTACTCATTGCAAAGCAATGAGTTGTGTGTTCCAATTCATGTATCATGTTCAATTGACTGACAACTGATAACGTGTCGAAAACAGCTAAAAATGATTTTCATCCCCATTTTCCTTAATTTACTGTCAATCAACAGTTGAAAAATTTGCACCTGGAGCTTAAAAAACTCTATTGACATCACTTTACATATCATTTTAATTTTTTGTCACTTTCGGAGCGTTTAATCGAACTGTCTAACACCAGTTTTTGACTAGCGGCTGTGAAATCAAAATATTACACGGCTGAAGCTTTTGACAAAAGTAGTGTTATTGCTTGTCAAAATACAGAATTACGTCAATCACAGCTTTTGTGAGCTCAGCTCACGCATTCAACATTCAAATTAACGGATAAAGCTATTTTTAACAACTCTTCCGCTCAAAAAAGCATCAATACATCCTGCGCTCAGTGGTTTTTTTTTTTGTAATCGCCATACAAACTGATCAATTCACCTTTTGAACATTTAACTTTTGATGCTGAAAGGTTTTTTTTAGAAACAAAAATCCTTCATCTGAAATATGACAAGGAAGTCAATTGTCAAATAATCGTTTAGGAATTGGTTATAGAAGGTTTCAATTAATCAAAGAAGATATCTCTTTGAAAAAGGAATAACATTGGATTCCATTGAGATTTACCACGAAGTGGAAAGAGTATTTAGTACTGTTTGGAATTAATAAAGGGCCGTATTTCTATCAACATTTTCAGCTTTTTCAATTCCTCTTTTACCTCTTCTCAACCTCAATCTTCCAAAAACATTGGATGTTTTCAATTGCTACTCATTTACAGAAAAGCTTTGATCCTATTCATGAAACGATAATAATGAAATATTATTCTTCAATTCACGAATTCTTCCATCTCTGTAAAAGCGGGAATAAAAAAACATTTAACTCACGATTAAGTTATTATTTCCCAGTACAGCAATTATGATCATTCTCTTTCCAATATCAAAGTACATATCTCGCTCGAGAGAGATTTTTTTCCAATTCGCGTTTATTGAAGATAATATCCTTTTGAGGATTTCGAAGCCTTTGTATGTTTCTTCCTCTACAATCGCTTCCAAATGCTTGAATGATCTTCCTTGTTCATGTAATTCGGTTTTCCGGGTGGATTATTATTTCTCCTCAGAATGATTTCATCCGACTGATGGTGCTCATTGCCGTTATTATTCATCAACATCACAATTCAAAATAAATATTCAAATGATTAATTGAATAATTAGCTATATTAGGCTATTAGATATACCTATATCATTCAACCCAATGAAGATAATTTTCTATTAACAAACTATCTCCGGATTTCATATCCAAATTCTCACTTTCAAAGACCCACAGTTCAGTTCACATTTGTATAGAAGCAGTAATGCTGCGGTGAGGAGTCGTCAATCATTAGGGAATTCCAAAACTAATCCAATATGAGAAATTACATTCACATTCACATAACACGCTGATCGCCTGGTTAATCACTTCCCAATCATCACGAGAGTTAATTATTTCAAATATTGATGTAGCATTTCAATGGGGCTACTCGTATGTTTATAGAATGTCATATAAACTAGTAGTTCTGTGAACAGTAGACCTCAAGCAGTATTCTTATCCACAAGTAGTACCTAATTAAAACTATAGACCTTATGGAAATACAGCAATAGACTGGCTTCTCCACACATCTGTGTAATCACTTGTCAGCTGATTTATGATGAATAACTATTCTATAGTCTAATTTTAACTCTAATATTTGAGAATGGAGGAGGCTCCTTTTTCCTTTTATATTATCCTCGAAATACAAAATTTCCAAATACCTTGTATATACGTCGACGCGCAATTAAAAAAGGAACATACCTGTCAAATTTCATGAAAATCCATTACCGCGTTTCGCCGTAAATGGGCAACACATAAACATTTAAACATTCAAACATCTGAACATTAAGAGAAATGCCAAACCATCGACTTGAATCTTAGACCTCACTTTGCTCGGTCAATTAAGAGAAATGCCAACCGTCGACTTGAATCTTTGATCTCCCGTATTGACAAATCATATACGGATTGTGACTAAACTGAGCGCAAATGAGTCGCCTCAGAAAATTGTTGTAAATAAATTAATTGGTGAAATTGAAAAAGATCTAATATTGGCTTGTGCAATTATTAATCAAACTTAATGCAACACTAGTTGGGCGCCATGTGTCAGAAATGGCCCACGTTTGTAGGTCATAGATGAAGAATTTTCGAGCCAAGAAGATAGCCTCTCATAGAGTCACTTATAATCTATGAAATAAAATATTCCTTTTAGAGATTCTGATCAACGTTTTAATTCAATTTTATAATCAGGGTGTGGGTGTTTTGAATAAGTTTGATAATTTATTGCACTTTCAAGCCTTCATGAAATTAATTGAATGTTCTTTCCAAGGGTGTTCTTATGAATTTCTCAATTTACTATGGATATTTTATCAATATGACCTGGTTTGTTTGAGCGATCGGGTTCAGCATAGAGGTCGTCTTTTGGCCGTGGTTGTCGGTGATGCCCTCAGCGGCGGAGTTGGTCCAGTCATGCAGCGTCGTCCTGGTCCCCGTGTAGGCTCCGTCCGTGGTTCAGCACGCAGCGGTCCTCTTCACCGTTGTTTGATGCGCTCGTTGTCCGTTGTCCGTCTCGCTTCTCAGCCCAAGCACACTGCAAAGTTTTTCGGGCAGCTTCAGTGCGATTTATGACAGGGCAACAGTTATTCAACAAATTAACAAGCACTCCTAATCCGGTCTATAATAACTTGAAAATTTAAATAATAAACTGTGAGCTACATAGAGTGAATTCAAAAATTATCTTGGCTATTGACAAAAAAAAATTGATTGAACGTATTATTAATTCAACAATGCGTGATCTATCAGCACAAAATTATACAGCTCATCTTATATAATTCACTTGTCTTCGTAGGTAGTTTAAATATTGCAAAAGTTTCTGAGTAAACTGAATGAATTCAAAATTATAATGATTCAGAATTAAATCTGTATAGAAAAATTTATAATCGCTCTCGAACTGAATTGTTAAAAAGAGTTACATTAAACAAATTTTTAAAAGTTCATGAATGGTTTAGATATAATAAATTCGATGTAAAATTGAATAAACTTGAGAATACTTTGAAATGACTTTGAGATAACTTTGAGGCGACTCACCGGATATTGACTACATTGGCACACAGAAAACACTTATAACATGAATGGTCTGGAGATTCAGAAATTTGGCTGCTGACTGTCTCGAGCTGACGTCTCCACAGTTATTTATAGTGTGCCGCCATTTTGACTAACTTTTGGAGTTCATAAACATTTTAAGTTTTAATCTCCATCACAATAATTCAGTTCACTATTTCAAATTTTAAGTTAGATTAAACTATTCCGACAGAAACTAACAGAGAGTAGATTCTTATTTTATTTAAACAAAAGGATGTGCAGGCTGCTTGAGTCAAGCTCCACTCAACATGTCTCGAACACAAAAAACTACAAATACACTTTTTTGGAGCTCAGGAATTGAAATTTACAGGTAATGTACATCAAAATTCCTTCTTTCATGTGTGGTAATTTGTTTTGTAAGAATTTCTGTATTTTTAGAAATATAAGTGTTTGAAAATTGTGATTTTTCCACGTGGTCTTCAAAGTTTTTCAGATCAATTTAATATATTTAATATGTTAAAAAGTGAGATTTATGAGCTTGATCTCATTACAAAATAGTGCTCTGCAACTTCTGTTAATATAGAAATAGAAGTTTTACAATGATTAATTACTTTTCCGTAATGGTATGCAAGTGTTGGAGGTTAGGCTTCCTCTACTTTGAACTACTTTACTTTGAATATTTGCTAAAATAAATTAGTAAAATATAATTAAGCTCTCAAATAATAATCCAGATAGTTTGTTTTTATAGAATGATAATTAATTTCTTTCGGAATTGCGTTATTGATAAAGATTTTCCAAGATTTCCACTAATGTGTTTGGTGAGGCTAGTTTTTCTTTTTTAATTTCCATTTTCCTCTCCATAATCACGATTTTCCAAGGAAATATTGAGCTAGTCGTGACAATATATTGTTTATTTTTCTGTGTGGCGAAAAATAGCGTTCGCACCACGGGCAAAAATGTTTTTCCGGCTCTCAATCTTCTCTAGTCCTCGAGCCGGAAAAGTCTCATTTTAGGCCCTAGTTGCGAAATATGCTATTACCACACTAAAATAGTCCGATGGAAACTGGAATGACTGTGTACCTCCATACCTCCCACACCAATGGACGTTGCCAATTCGTCAGGTGTTGAAAAATATAAATCTACTATCATTTATAATCAGCTGTGGGCAACGTTGATCAACTCTTATGGAAACGTTGCACTCTCCTCTTCCAATTTCCATCGGACCTTTTTAGTGTGGTTGACTCTAATGGTTTTCTCTAGTTATTAATATTGTAGAACTCTCCGTAGAATGTCGATCTTCATGATATGATCGATAATTACAAATTAATATTTTACTTTTTGGCATTTCTTATCCCAGTTTATCAAGGAAACGTTTGAGTAAACTATGCAGGAATGGAGTAATACAGCTGGCAGCCAGCAATATGAGATGACAAGTTACTTTTAATTATAAATGAAACATTCTCCAGGATCACTGTTGCCTGGTTACACAGCTCCTTTGAATGATGATGATGATGATGATAATGATGATGATGATGATGATGATGATGATGATGATGATGATGATGATGATGATGATGATGATGATGATGATGATGATGATGATGATGATGATAATGATGATGATGATGATAATAATAATAACTACAACACCTAGCAAAGTATACTCTGGCCTATTTGAACTACAGCCTCACTAAAGCGGCCAAGTTTATTACTAACTCCCTTCTATTCCCCCACCCCTCGGAAAACTGTCTACATTGTGGCACAAGGCGCAGTCATCAATCCTGCGGCATCTCATTTAAGCAACGACAGACGTCTCATCCTCTCCCTTCACCCATACCACCACTTCCACCTATACCTCTGCACTCTATAACCTTCAGTCTGGACGGATTTGCGACCTTCCACTCCCCAAAACCCTCCACCATCCGACCGGGTAGAAACCTCTTGGCCGTCACGACTAAGGTAGGAAAACTAACGTTTGTTTGTCAACGCCTTACAGCTTCACAATGCCAATAAAAACTTCAAATGTTTCAGTAGAAACTTGAGCTACTCCACAAGGAGTTAGAAATTTCTGTTCAACTGCTGGAAGATTTTATTCAATGCGATTTATAACTTATGAATTCTGCTAAAAGATTTTATTCGATATGGTTTATAACTTATTATAAATTCTTGTCTGCGGTCAGAACCTGAAGGATGTCGCCCTATTTCTCCCAAGATTGTACCTCATTATTTTGGAATGATGTATTGGACTACCAAATTGGTGCTCAACTACCAGCCAGTAGGCAAGGGAGACCGAGGCCGTCGGGCAGATATGAG
This sequence comes from Nilaparvata lugens, assembly GCF_014356525.2. Classification (NCBI taxonomy): domain Eukaryota; kingdom Metazoa; phylum Arthropoda; class Insecta; order Hemiptera; family Delphacidae; genus Nilaparvata; species Nilaparvata lugens. Next base: position 80,933,360 of record NC_052505.1, on the reverse strand, counting down.
GTTCGGAACAGGCAGAGATGCCTAAACCCTGAAAGGTGAAAGAAGAAGATGTATTGGGATATAGTGAGGTCAGTGGAGAAGAACAAAAAGAAGAGCGTTTTCGATTATCTGTGTTTCCACTGTCAGAGAAAACCTAAACAGCATTGTTCATATAAATTGTTTAAAGAAGATTGTCGTATGTCACTGCCTTCTATTGTGGGTAGCTAATTCCGGTATATCTGATGTAATATCGACTGTTTATTTTTGTTAATAATGATCAATCATATTTCATCCAACAAGAAAATGTATTAATCATTGAATTTATTAATTTATTAATCTTCATGATTGAGATTAAATATTTCGGTAACCAATTATTGTATTTCCATATTGTTGAAGACAATCATGTTGCGGAGCAAGAAATAGATAGCACCATCTGTTTTATGGGATGATTAGAGGAAGATAGCAACACCAATGTTAATCGAATGCTGCCATCATAACTTGTACACCCCCCCCCACCATAGATGACCAATTCATATCATTATTCTACATTAATAATCAAAGCCGTAGCCTGAAGTGACAACAGTATTCAATTTCTCATTTATTTATTTTCCAGAACTTGGAGAATAACCAACGTGCTAGGCTAAATGGGGCTATATGAATAGGAATCGTTACAGAGGAGATAATAATATCAAACTGATTGATAATATTGATTAATTGTCAAATTGACAACTTCCTAATCTATTTCGGTTCCAGAGGAACTCCACAACATCTATGGATCTGTATTACATATATTAGTCTACATCCATCCATATATCTATGAATGTAATGCACCCAAATTGATGTACCCTTGCTAACTTGCTATTATTGGACCCCACAGTTTAGTTTTCAGTCAAGAGTGTGAATGTATCTCTCAATCACAGTTCTCCATGAATTTGAAGAGGTTTGAAAGACATGATTTGTGCATAGAAACATCATTTAGGGAATGTGGAAAAAGAAAAAGAAGTGAGTAAAGGCAAGAGAATAGAAGTGTAAGAATTTGAGGAGTCAGTTGAAAAATATCTCAAAATAATTGCCTTTCCCGTACCGTCTGCAAAAAGCGCGTCCTGAAAAACTCTTCTGAAGGAAGCTCCCAATATTGTCAGAGATAAGACTCAGAAATCACCAATTTGTATAATGTCAAATTGAAGACGTTTTTCAAACATCAGATTCAATGCTACCGAATGTAGCATTGTAGGATATTGAGAAATATACAGTTGGAACCAATTACATAGGATTTTCAACCTTCACCATCAAAGTCTCACCCGTCACAATCTTTCGCAATCAATTATTATTATTGACAAGTCAACAAGGTTGAGGTGGAATTCAACACAATTTGATTCCAATTTCTCGTCTCAATTTCCAGATATTCACATAGAAAGGCGCCTCAGACATACTTTGATCCGATTCAGATGTACTTTTTCAATTTATTGTAATTGGTTGTTATTCAGTAAAATCCTCAGAGGGAAGCAATAATGAACTGGGTGCTTATCAGTCGATCGTTTTCCCACCTGAGTGTTGTTATACAAATAGATCTGCTGTCGACAGTTCGGTGACTGTTTCTGTCATCGCTTTTTCACTCACTCACTCGCTCTCTCTCACTCGCTGCCAATCAGGCGGCATTGTTGCACGAGGCAACCGAAATGAATAAAAGAGCAAGCGTTCCGTCGCGTTGGTAGCACACGTCTGTTCCTTGTCAAGCAGAGATTACGTTATCGCTGAAAGAGTGCAAGCAAAACGACACGCCAACGATGTGATGAAGAGAGAGTAATAAGATGCAAATATAAGATAGACGACAAGGCAGGCAGAAGAATAATAGTGTCTTTTTAACGAGCCTTGCTACGAGGATCAACTCTCCCTTCCCCACTGTACACTTGCCTTTCGGTCATACACGTTCCCCTTAACCCACCCCCACCCACACACACACACACACACACACCAGTGTATCGCCGCATTGATCTCCAAAACATATTCTTTTATTCTTCTATTTGTTCGTATCTCATTCCTATATTTTTTCTTTCCTCTTTCAAAATAACGAACTATTCTGTCCTTTCTTATCAGATTGAGCAGAGCCATCTTCAAGGGAAAACTTCCTTTGTACTCGTCTCATTGGTGGTAAGCTGTCATCACTCACAGAGTTCTTATGCCTAATGGTTGTCCTAAACCACAGAGTTCTTATGCTCAATGGTTGGCCTAAACAACAGCTGCCGTCCAAGAATTCGAGGGCTGTTATCGGTATTTCCAGGAGGGAATGGGATATTTTATCGTACAGTAGCGTTCCCGCCGAGGCAAGTTCTATAAATATACAGGTCATGACAAGATCCCGTGATGCATTGCAAAATTGCCATTTTGTGCGGTTCTAGTTCAACAATTTTCAAATTTATTTTCTGCTGTTATCATTGTTAATTGAATATAAAATGATGTGTTATTAGTAATTGGAATTGTAAAAAATTCTTCCGACAGAATTTAGAAAAATACTAGAAACTGTATTGTTGATTTTTAGATTCAATTGATCGGGAACTTTAAACTCTTTTTGAGGTTGGCCTCGCATATTTCTGTCTTGCTCCAATGCCTTATGAATCGTAATCCTAAGGTTACAAGAATAAGAACAATTTTTAATAATAGATAAATAAATTATTGAAATTTTATTTTAAAAAAATTGAAAACCTGATATTACATATCTGAACCAGAATATTGTATTTAAAATGCATGATGCATGATTTTGTTACGAGCAAATTGAATCAAATTGTATTTTCAAACGTACCGCTATAAAAACCCTACAAAATGGCCGCTCCATAAGGATCATGGGTGTCTTGACCTGGTTTCTATCAATACCTACTATTACTTCAGGCCCCACAACTAATTAATGACGTCTTAACATTGTAGATTGATTCTTCCTAGATCATAATAGTTTATACTAGCTTATCAATGTAACTTTTGTTACTTATCAATTTTTCATTGGATGGAATACTATATAAATTTCAGATTAAAGACATTTGTATTCTATTAAATATAGATTTTATTGAAATAAAAACACTTTATTCCACAAATGCAATAATTTCTTCATACTTTCAGCTTGATAGACATAGGCCTACTCAATTCAGTGATAGAACTATTGATAAATTCATCTCAACCAAAAATACTTAATAATAACCTGTATCAGAATCAAAGGAGAGGTAAATCAAAGATAAATCAAATTAGATGTAACTCTTTTTTAGGAAAGAGGCTCCCACAAACTTGAACACAATAAATCTGTGGTACAAAGAAACCCATCAGGAGAATGTTTTTCAGTTAGGTAAAACCTTTAATATTAGTATTTTATGGACAGTTCCAACACTTTGCTTTTACTTTTTAATTTATTAATTTGAAAGTTCTTTCATATACTTTATTTACACTGTTCTTCCACACTCAAACTACACTGTTGGTGTAAGTGCACGTCCAGTGCCAACATACCTATTATTAAATTTTTGGTTGGGATCTATTTAGCATGTTATTTTGAGCACGAAATCACAAAAATTAAACGGCGCTCACTATTGTTTTTTAAATAAACTAAGTTCAAAGTAGCACAATTTTACATGCATTTAACCTATGAGTAGCAGCCATTTTGATTATTGAAATCATAAAATTATGATATTCCTAATCTGAGTTTTCCTAACCCAAAGCTTTTCCTAACCTAAGCTTTCCTAACATAAAGCTTTTCCTAACCTAAAGCTTTTCCTAACCTAAAGCTTTTTCTAACCTACAGCTTTTCCTAACCTTAGCTACTTATGGTTGCTACTTATAGGTTAAATGCATGTAAAGTTCTGCTACTTTGAACTTAGTTTATTTTAAAAACAATAGTGAGCGCCGTTTAATTTTTGTGATTTTGTGCTCAAAATAACATACTAAATCGATCCCAACCAAAAATTTGATGACAGGTATGTTGGCACTGGACGTGCACTTTAGCTCACTATTCTTCCACACTTCATGTAAACCGTTGTTTTGTAGAATTGAAGTTCTTCCTTCTTCTCGCTCGTATCCATTTTCGTTTCAAAGTTTCATCTTTCAAAAAAGACAATACCATACGGAAACTTTTGGAGTCTTGTTATAATTTCCGCGACAATTAGGTACACAACATTCTGTATCCCATGATTTAAAACCCCAAATTCATTATTAATTTTCACAAACGAATATTAGAAGAATGATAAACAAACCATATTCATTGAAATGGAGACCGTGAAAATTGAATTTGTAATTCAAATTTTGTAGATTACCATATTATCAGATGTGATAACAAGCATCAGCGCTCTTATTTCGCTTGCTTACCGCTAGTAGATCATGGATCTACATGTGATGACGTCATAGTTTATTAGAGATCAGTTGTGGGGCCTGAAGTAATAGTAGGTATTGTTTCTCTATACCTTGGCCAAGTTAAAAAATGGTGCAGGAACATTAATGGAGAGTTTAGATGTTGCAATAGTAGAAAAGTGTGGCTGTATTGTGTTCTTTGATAGTAAAAAGGCTGTGAAAGATGACTATCAGTTCAAATCATACTAGAGTTTTTCTTTTTTTTCTGAGGGTGATGCCCACAAGAGGTCTAGATTTGTGCGTGGGTGATGAGGCGAATGATAATAAGAGATGAATGGAGTACAGTTTTAGGTTGGTTCCGAACCACCGGGAGCAATTTTACAGCTCATGAATAATATTCAGAGGAATTGGCTCAAGCGGTCACCCTTCCAACGGGAGTAGCAGGCGCATGATTCTTAACTTATCGAAGCAATAGCTTATCAACGCGACCACTGAGTCAAACCGCTCCGAAGTCTGTGCAAACCTTAGTTTGCAGATTGCAGCATTGTTTGGAGTACAGTGCTGCCAGATTTCACAGAATCCAGAGCATGTGAGCTAAAACGAAAAAGAGAGCGTAAACCTCTTAGAATCAACATAGAAATGGCAACAGCGTGCTCCTATTTTCATATTGAAATAGCATTGTCCATAAAGCCCAGTGCTGCAAACCAAGGTTTTCACGGACTATACTTCTTATCAGCGTTATGTAAATAACCAATACGAGAAGTCAATTGTCAATTGTCAATTGTCAATTCTTTTTATTTGCCATCAATACAATTTACAATAAATTATTCAAGAAATCCATAGAAATAAAAATAAAACATAGCTTACAATCGAAACAAAAATTATAAATTAAATATATTTAAATCAAAATCTATTCATTAAGGCAACAACCCAGCAAGGAAAATCCTTTCCGCTGGGCGTGAGCATCAGTTCAACATTATTATATCAAATATTATTTTATTATTACAAATAAAAATAAATATGGCAAAATTTTAGAATCTCGTAAGTAAACAAAAAGATAAGGTTGGAAAAAAATGTATATTATAAATTATTATTGAATGAAAAAGACAATCTTTCTGCTCTTTGAAAAATGCAATCTTTCTCTCTTTGACTGAAGTATGAGAAGATGGAATTTCTAGCTCTCACTCTTGAAATTCACTGTTTCAATTGTATCACTCTCAATTCATTCTCTATGCTACTATTAACAATTTGGCTGTTTTTGAAAAAAAATATTATCTTTATTCTGATTTAACGATTAATTTTGATATCTCCGTCACGATATAGCCTAAAGCTATGACTGCTTGCAGGCAAAGTTGAGGGGAAGTTATTATATTTGAAGGCCATATTGGGAAGATTTCCATTTATTCAATCCGTCTACACCCAATATCAGCATCATGAGTTCATATTATGTTCTGAGTTCATATGTTCTGTTCATGAGTTGAGAAGTATCATATGTTCTCGAGTCCACGCACAAGCCACAGTGCCCAGGTAGGCTCATTCCATAATTTATAATACTTTCACTTTTTGTGTAGTTGAGAAGTTGATATAGTGGTTATTATTCATATTGAATGAAAAAGACTAAGGCCCGGTTGTACAGCAGCCGGTTAATTTTAACCGTGATTAATTCCACGAGAACCAATCATAGAAGGCCTTTCTGATAAGACGGCTTCTCTGATTGGTTCTCGAGGAATTAATCACGGTTAAAATATAACCGGCTGCTGTGCAACCGGCACTAAGAAATTGTAAAAAACCACAGATTTATCGATACTTAGAAAGACCGGTCTCGGTTATTACACCATTGTCAATCTCTGATAAACGAGTTTATCAGAGATTGATAATTGAGTAATAACCGAAACCGGTCTTTCTAAGTATCAATAAATCTGTGGTTCTTTTACAATTTCTTAGTCTTTTTCATTCAATATGAATAATAACCACTATATCAACTTCTCAACTACACAAAAAGTGAAAGTATTATAAATTATGGAATGAGCCTACATGGGCACTGTGGCTTGTGCGTGGACTCGAGAACATAATATGATACTTCTCAACTCATGAACAGAACAAATGAACTCAGAACATAATATGAACTCATGATGCTGATATTGGGTGTAGACGGATTGAATTAATGGAAATCTTCCTAATCTGGCCTTCAAATGTGATAACTTTCTCTCAACTTTGCAGTCATTAGCTTTAGGTTATATCGTGACGGAGATATTAAAATTAATCGTTAAATCAGAATATAGATAATATTTTTTTCCAAAAAGAGACAAATTGTTAATAGTAACATATGGAATAAATTGATAGTGATACAATTGAAACAGTGAATTTCAAGAGTGAGAGCTAGAAATTCCATCTTCTCATACTTCAGTCAAAGAAAGAAAGATTGCATCGGAAATCTTACCTACTCTTTGATAGTTACTACTTTTACAATACTTTCTCGATCGAGATGCTCTGTTATGAATTCAAAACGGAATTTGAAACAAAGGCAGATTGGAAGAGTGGAAGTGAAGAGTGTGAGGAAAAGATGAATGAAGAGAGAGAAGATAATTAAGGTGGATGATGATGAAGAGAGAAGAGAGACAAGAGACAGGAGAGAGGAGAACCGCATACTTGGGCTTTGCCTGTGTGCAGTGCATTCCAGTGATTGTGTAATACAAAGTTGACGAGTATCTCTGTCTGAGCCTCTTCCCGGCCAACCTTTGATTATAATTTGTGATAATGAATCTCCTAATTAACTGCAGAAGCTTTACTGCCATGCCAGTGCCAGTTTAGAGATCGGCAAACTGTCTGCGAAAGAGGCACAGCAAACATCAGATTAGAATGCTGAGAGAGTGAGAGAGAGAGTGAGAGAGAGAGTGAGAGAGTGTGAGTGAGAGAGAGAGAGTGAGAGAGAGAATTAGAGAGAGAGAGAGAGATTGATTGATTTATTTATTTATTTGTCACATGCTAGGTCTCAAAAACCTATTGCATTTATACATTACAATAATAATACAATGCGAAATTAAAAATAACAATACATTAAAAATATTATTCCAAATATATACAAAATAAAAAAAATAAAAAGTGAACTCAGTTGAAGAGAGAGAGAGAGAGAAAGAGAGAGAGAGAGATTGAGAGAGGAAATGTTCGTGAGGAAGAGAACCGGAAGAGATGAGTGCTTTCGGGTTCAACAATAACCCCCTGATGTAACGATTCCCAAATATTGACTCACCTTTCATGTTCAAATTTGTAACCATATTAAAGACCAGGATTTGTATATCATATTATATATCATGAGAATGTGTTTATAGAAAAAACATGTAGAAAATGAAAATAACTCTGTGAAGAAGGCTGATATACAAGAGAAAACAAAACCTCAATCTGGGAAGGCAATTGATAGCTGAAGCTTTCGAAATAAGCATATTCACTAGCTTCTCTCTTATTTTGTAGTGCGCTGTACATAAACATCTAATCATGCTGTTGTTTTTCACTACATCATAATAATGATAATGTATGGAACAATTTCTATCCAACATGACATTTATTACCTGAATAGTTATCCAATAGTTATCCAATCATTGGAACGAATGTGAAGAGTACAGTTAAAGGAATAATAATGAGGAAGCAAGTGAAAATACACATTTTTCCCTGCTTTTTGAATAGATAGCCTGATTGCCATCACCGAACAATTATCTCGAAGAAAGTTGTAATAACATCAGCAAAAACAGATTATTATCAGTTGAGTTATAATTATGTGTCTGTAAAGATGGATTCTAATTTTTACTAGCGGAAAATGGTTGTATGATACTCAAACATTATCCAAATTTCCAATGCTTTTTCAAAAGACAAATTCGAAACCCAAGCAGTTGTCGATATACATGTAGGGATGTCAATCCCGGGAACCCGAATTCTGGGATCCCGGTCAATTTTTGATACCTAACAATCCCGGGATTTCTCAGCGTCAATCCCGGGATTTTCGGGATTGTGAAATTGTGAATAGATTTTTCCAAAAACAATTCAATATAGAATTCATATTCGGTGATGAATATGAGTTTTGCATGACTAATTTATTGTTCTAAGTGTTTGACTGAATTATTCTACAGGCACAGCCTACACTTTTATTTACATAATATACTGTACTCTGTATTGGCTGAAAGAGTTCGCATAATTCGCAGAATGGTTGTTGATCGGTTGTTATGCCTCTATGTTTGTTTCTGTTCACACAGCACCACAATTACCAGTCTAGACCAGTTAGTATAGAATGTAATTCTTCAAGAATTCTATTCTATATTTAAAATTCTATTCTCTATTACATTTTATATTCACTGGTCTAGACGGGGAAATATTTGCAATAGTGCTGATGTCATTTCCTTGAAATGCATTCAGAACTTAAAAAAGATTTCAGAAATCAAAAATAAACAAGCTCCATCTATTCACTCTCTATCTAATTATTCCTCACATCTTCTCTTTCTCTATCATAAGTAGAATATCCAGTTGAAGTTAATATAGTTGATTCTACAAAATTTCATTTATTAGTGGTTCAGCTTTTGAAAAAAGTTACTCCTAATCTTGAAAGTATTTATAGGAATAGTATGTTTAATTTTAATAGTATTCCTAAGTAATTTTCCATTTCAGTGATATCCTCTCCTTCTATGAGCCCTTTTACATCTCCACACACTGTTACTGAACATGTAATTGAGGAGAAACAATTGGCTAAAAGTGCATGAAACTGATTTTTGCCAATCCCGGGATCAGTCCCGGGATCTCGGAATTGATATTGGATGATCCCGAAATACCGGGATTGGAATTCAGTCCCGGGATTGACATCCCTATATACATATAGCTCATGAGCCAGGCTTTTCAATTTATTAATCTACTCATTATCTCTATGCATGAGATAACTGAGTAAAAATGTAGCATAGGCACAATTCAATCACAATCATATTTACATGGACGTTTAGAACAGGTTAATTCATATTTTCTGATCTTAGAAGAAATCAAAAACCACAATGTTGTAAGCATTATTTCCATGAGACATACGCTTCAACTTCACAAAAACGTTCAAACTTTCAAAACTGGAGCATTAAATTCTGATTGGAAGTATTTCAATTCAACTATCAATCGTCCTGCCTCACCCCATCACAGTGTGTTCCAGTTCTTCTCACAAAACATTTTTTTCTACCTGCAGTGATCTCTCCAACAAGGAAATGGGAATTACAACTCTAGTAATCATTCTTTCCTCACCTGTCGTTCGAAGCTGTCAAGGTATTCATTCAATCCTCTTTCTGTCTCAACCCACGATTCACAAGACAAATCACCAATCCACGATCTCAAGATCCAATAAGGAAAAGGTTTATCAGTTTCCTGCTTTTTTATGGAACAGTTCACCGGAATTGGAGCAATTATCGATGAGTGTTTCTATTGTTGACTCGCTGATATGAATTGGAGTCAGAGTGCTAAATCGATGGAGTTTTATGTACTAGAGAATTCCATTGATATTGATACTTGAATTTGAATATTGAACCGATTTGTTCGAGATAATCCAATCAAGCGTTGAGAGCCGTGATGAGATCGAATCAAGTGATCAGAACTACATATTTTTGAAAAATAATATTGGATTCGAAAAAAAATTCATCGAAAACTGAATTCACTCAACTGGCGATAGGAAGAGAATTAAATGAATTGTTTCTCTGAAAAAAATTAGGAACAATTGTTACTTCAGTTTATATCATTGCTTCTCAATTGAAATTCCCCAATTGTATCGTTCAAAAAAATATTCTCTTTATATTTTTGACATTACTTTGATAAGTAGTGTCAAGTATACTCTCAAATACAGATGATAAATTATTGACATCCCACTTCTATTTGTGATATAATATTAATCTAAATGGAAACAACGCTAAATCTAAAATAAAAGTAGTTAGAAATATTGTATCAATTAGGGACAGTTTGTCATCCACATAGAGATTAGCTTTAGTTTGCAAACCTACGTTGGTTGTGTCAATCAAACACAACTTATAATTTAATTTTTGTGTAGTTGAGAAGTTGATATTGTGGTAATAATTCATATTACAATGGTGTAATAACCGAAACCGGTCTTTCTAATTATCAATAAATCAGTGGTTTTTTGACAATTTCTTAGTCTTTTTCATTCAATTATAATTTAATATTGTAATTAGTCATGAATTATGTATTTTGAAGAGTCCCGATACAGAATTTACTCTCTTTATTCAAACACATACACAACGTGGAGCTGGAGAGAAGAGGAAGAAGTATGAAAGTGGAAAAAGGCGTCAATCAAGGCTGTCCGCTATCACCAACAATCTTCAACTGTTGTTTGAAGCATATTTTTCAGCAATTGTATTGGGAGAATAGGGGAATGCTGATAAATGGAGTCATCATCATCATCATCATCATCATCGTCATGGATTAGGCTTTTCAAGCCTGTTCCGGCGTCCATCTCTTCCTCGGTCTACCAATACTTCTTCTGCCTATTGGCTTGTGGAGTAGGGCATTCAATGGGAAACGGTCTTCATGCATTCTAAGGACATGATCTGACCACTTATTTCTATATGTTTATATCAAACTCAACACTGGTTGGACATCACATTCTCTTCTTATATTTTCATTCCGAATCCGATCCTCTCTTGTGCATCCTTTGACTTGTCTAAGGAATCGGAAATGGAGTCCAACTGAATAATTTGCAGTTTGCTGACAATGTGATGTTGGTGGCTGGAAGTGCTGGGGAGATGACAGAAATATTGAATGAATTGATAGAAACCAGTGGAAGGATGGGCCTTCAATTGAATGCGAGTAAAACGAGAGTGATGACAAATTTTAACAAGGAGGGAGTGATGATGACATGTGGTAATATAGAATACGTTGAGGAGTATGAATATTTAGGTCAGCTTCTATCTTTTGATAACCGAAATGAGAAGGAGGTAAAACAAAGGATCAAAAAATTATGGTCATCGAAGAAAATATTCAAAGGTGACTTCTCAAACAGCTTGAAATCAAACGTCTTGAGAAAATGCATATACCCGACAATTTAATATGGCGCACAGACGTGGTCATTAGCATCACAGCTATAGTGAGGTCCACGTTATAATGACAGTATTTGATCAACTTTGGTCTTGCTATCCTTGTCCATCATTCGACAAAGCCGGTGGTACTATCCTTTTATAGGTCCTCAATGATGTCAATTATGTTTTTGTTAGTGTAGAAATATAATTAACTAGCCGTCAGGCTCGCTTCGCTCGCCATATCCGTCTAGCCAGGGGGCTCCGCCCCCTGGACCCCCCGACTGGATCGTCCAAGAATGAGATCAGCAGGCTCGCTTCGCTCGCCTGCATTTTTCATTTGAGTATTTTTATCATATGTTAGGACGATCCAGTCGGGTATCCAGACTAAACGTCTGGCTAAACGGATATGTCGAGGGAAGCGAGCCTGACTGCTAGTAATATAATATTCCCAGGATTGAAGTAGCAGTGCCCAATCAATTTTTCCGCGATAAATGCATTCAAATCTTCAACTTGGTGCCAACCTAACAAAGTCAACTCAACTTAATGCCAACCTGACAAAATTATTAATTTAGTTGCCAGTTAACAACTGTTTCAAAGAGGTACTCTATCTAGATTATAGTTCTATAGTAACATATGATATGGAAATTTCAATTATAATTAAGAGATTGGGAGAAGAAGAATATACATGCTAGAAGACGAACTTTAAACCCTTAAAAACAACCATTGGAGTTAAAATATTGCCAAAAGATTTCTTAGTGCGCCTCGAAAGGGCCAACTGAACATACCTACCAAATTTGAACGTTTTTGGTCCGGTAGATTTTTAGTTATGCGAGTGAGTGAGTGCCATTTCGCTTTTATATATAGATTAATGCAGAGAATCGGCATCGCTATTCTTCTATCTTTATCCACTGCCATTATAACGTGGACCTCACTATAGAGTATAGATAGGGGACTCGAGACTACTCAGACGAAAATGTCGAGGAGCATACTTGGTCTACAGTTGAATCAGCGAGTCAGAAACACCCAGGTTCTGCAGCAGGTGAGAGTTGAATATTTTCAAAAGGAAGCGCATCTTGTCAAATGGAAATGGGCAGGACACGTGGCGAGGATGGCACCGGAACGCTGGGCAAAGATCTGCACCGAATGGATTCCGCGCGACAGAAGAAGAACGAGAGGACGCCCAGCCATTAGATGGAGGGACGAGATCGCTCAGCTTGTAGGAGATATGTGGCCGACAACAGCCAGGGATCGGAGAAGGTGACAAAGAATCATGAACAATTTGTTAATATAGCCTATTGTAAATTTTGTTATTTCTAGATGTTTTTTTCAGTAACTGCCAACCAGAAATTACCTCAATTGAGAGGCCTTTGTTCATTTCATGAATGCCAATATAGTATATTTCGCACCTAGGGCCGAAAATGAGACTTTTCCGGCTCGAAATCGGTTTTCAAGAAAAGATTGAGAGCCGGAAAAACATTTTTGCCCATGGTGAGAACGTTATTTTTCGCCACACAGAAAAATAAACAATATAGATATGAGAATAATTGTTTATTAGGCACTTTCGAGAGCAAAACAGGGAGGTCATAGCTCTAGCAAATCTGAAGTAATCTGAATATTAGGAAATTGTCCAAGTATTTTTATTTTTTATTCTGATTTGTCTAAATAACCTGAAAGATTATGTTCAATTATGTAATAGGTTGAGTTTATACTTTTTTATTCTTCCAAATGACAATAAGATGATAATATTATAAATGTTTTGATTCTTGAATAATAAACACAAATAATGACGTTTTTTGATCAGCTATTTTAGCACACTTGAAATTTGGCCAATCTGAATGTCAACGTCAACAATGCTTGTTGTCATTGACTTCGGAAGTTTAGGTTAGAAGTTCTATCCTACTCTGAAAATCGAATTTGAATAGTTTATAATATATATCTTATCTGTATTTTATTCCTCCAAGTGAAATGAGATTATCGATACGATACGATTGAGTTTATCTGTGAGCAGCATTCTGCAATGATTCTTGGGCCCAAATGGTCTTTATTTCTAAGTGAAAAATACTTGACTTAATCACATAATTGTAGCACCTCACCGTACACAATAGGAAGTAGATAGTATATCACGATGAGTGACAGTATCTAACTGTTGTAATAGAAATAATATTGAAGAGTATTTCTACATGAACACAGTTCTCTCATTTGTTTGAGCCACAGTCATCAGTTTATTAAAGTTTGCTCTGGATTATTCATGAATAGGCAAATTCGACAATATTTTGATATATTTCTCACCTGAATTACATACCCAATACCCCAATCAGCACTGTCTCGTCTAAAACATTTGCATACCATCACATCAAATAATCTTAAGTTTTGTACAGACTATTACATCTGAAATCCTACCTGAACAGTAAGGTACAGATATAATAAGCATGTCATCAGCTAATGAAAACAGTTATGTAGATACCTTTAAAAGAATGTACCTTTAGAAATCTTAATCGAAGTCTTCATCAACAATTCACTTCTCAATTATTGAGATTTCACTTCCATTCTAATTTTGATTCCTCCAATCTAGTCTACTCTGCAACCAGCAATAACAATTCTTCTCTTTTTTCCGTACTGAATTCCGCAGAATAGAAAAAGAGGTCTGGACAAAGGTGTCAGAGGTATGATGAAGATGATGAAGATGAAGGCGACTGGCACACGCGCCCGCACACGGACGCACACACGCGCGCGTGCACACACACCTTTCGTTGCGCCTATATTCTCTCGGATCGAGTTTCCTTGTTACCAGCTCGGGCTTTTTAATTGGAGACATCCGACACCGCCGCCTCCAGATTGCACGACATGAGAGCAGAGAAGACGCGAAAAGAGATAGCGGCCACGCCAACGGGGACTGGCTGGCTGGATAACACCCCTTAAGAAATACTCCCCTTACCTCACCCCCCACCTTCACCGTGGCGACATCTTGTCCTAGAGTCCCTTCTTTATCATCGCAGCCTTGTGAGAGGTTCCTACACGAGGGTAACCTCGTGTCTTCCATGAATTTGGTACTTTTGTCTTCCCTCATCGACCAATGGTTTCATGAGATTTGGGCCTGCTTTCTAAGACACTTATCAAATATAATTAACCATTATGGATTCGAATTATGAACTAATGAACTTATCAGATTAAGCTAATGGCTCAAATATTCAGTAGTCTAATAGATTTAATAAGTTTCCCAGGAACTAGGCCGATATGAAAGAAATCCGTACTGACTTGTGCTGGTGGAAAAAGAAACAACATCTATTTCTTTTTCCACAACTTAGACCATTGCAAATCAATAGAAGCATGACAAAATAGGTAATGGATTTATTACTCATAATTAAATAATAACTTCTCATCATTAATAATAAATAATGTTTCTTTTCTATTGACAGTAATAATTATTTCAACTCCAAGCAATTAGAATGTAGCAAACACACATTATGAAATTCGAATTTTCAGGTTAAATAATTACCGTTCGAAATCCATGTCAATAAAATTAATAAAATAACATTCGAATATACTACAATAAAATATTTTCTGTTGTCTATGTTATTTTATAAATATTTTTTAGTTTACTTATAGTATTTTTCGGTAATTCTAGTTAACCATAAGTCTAAATATCTGAATACTGTTTTTAGCTGAATGAAACAAAGTTATATAGGTACGATTCTTCCCGCTAGGTCGCGCGCTTGTCGGTTCAGCCATCCCAATGAGCTGTTGGCGTGTATTTTGAATGTGAATTTTTTGTTCTATTTGTATTTTTTCTGATTCTTGAATGAATAAAAATGAGAACTTTGGCTGAGAATTTCAACTATAATTGGATTATTACTTTTTAAATGAATTAAGGTTGTTATTAATATCAGCATTACACACACAAGCATTTGATGGATTTCAGCCATCATTTTACCCATAATTACCTACTTTTCATATTCAATGGTAACTGAAGGAAAAATTTAATGTGAAATACGTGCGCAAAGTTCCTCTGCTGCACTCAAGATACCATTCCGCCCTCGCCTACGGCTCGGGCGTAAACGTTTCTTTCAGTGCAGCAAACTGTCACTTTGCGCACTAGTTGCACAAATAACTATTTTCCACAACTTATCAATACGATTGCGTTCACATGTGAGCAGCATTCTGCAATGATTCTTGGGCCCAAATTGTCTTTATTTCTAAGTGAAAAATACTTGATTTAATCACATAATTGTAGCACCTCCCCGTACACAATAGGAAGTAGATAGTATATCACGATGAGTGACAGTATCTAACTGTTGTAGTAGGAATAATATTGAGGAGTATTTCTACATGAACACAGTTCTCTTATTTGTTTGAGCCACAGTCATCAGTTTATTACAGTCGTGCGCTGGATTATTCATGAATGGGCAAATTCGACAATATTTTGATATATTTCTCACCTGAATTACATACCCAATACTCCTACTCATCAGCACTGTCTCGTCTAAAACGTTTGCATATCATCACATCAAATAATCTTAAGTTGTGTACAGACTATTACACCTGAAATCCTACCTGAACAGTAAGGTACAGATATAATAAGCATGTCATCAGCTAATGAAAACAGTTATGTAGGTACCTTTAAAAGAATGAGACTATTATCATAGAAACCTTAATCGAAGTCTTCATCAACAATTCACTTCTCAATTATTGAGATTTCACTCCCATTCTAATTTTGATTCCTCCAATCTAGTCTACTCTGCAACCAGCAATAACAATATTCTTCTCCCTTTTTTCCGTACTGAATTTCGCAGAATAGAAAAAGAGGCCTGGACAAAGGTGTCAGAGGTATGATGAAGATGAAGGCGACTGGCACACGCGCCCGCACACGGACGCACACACGCGCGCGTGCACACACACCTTTCGTTGCGCCTATATTCTCTCGGATCGAGTTTCCTTGTTACCAGCTCGGGCTTTTTAATTGGAGACATCCGACACCGCCGCCTCCAGATTGCACGACATGAGAGCAGAGAAGACGCGAAAAGAGATAGCGGCCACGCCAACGGGGACTGGCTGGCTGGATAACACCCCTTAAGAAATACTCCCCTTACCTCACCCCCCACCTTCATCGTGGCGACATCTTGTCCTAGAGTCCCTTCTTTATCATCGCAGCCTTGTGAGAGGTTCCTACACGAGGGTAACCTCGTGTCTTCCATGAATTTGGCACTTTTGTCTCCCCTCATCGACCAATGGTTTCATGAAATTTGGGCCTGCTTTCTAAGACTTATCAAATATAATGAGCCATTATAGATTCGAATTATGAACCAATAAACTTATCAGATCAAGCTAATGGCCCAAATATTCAGTAGTCTAATAGATTTAATAAGTTTCCCAGGAATTAGGCCTGATATGAAAGAAATCCGTACTGACTTGTGCTGGTGGAAAAAGAAACAAAATTTATTTCTTTTTCCACAACTTAGACCATTGCAAATCAATAGGAGCATGACAAAATAGGTAATGGATTTATTACTCATATAAAGTGTGAGTGGAGAGAGCTGTGAAATTGTACAGATGAACTATGTAATAAAATTGATAAATGATTTAGCCCAAATGTACCAGCTCCGACCTAAAACACTATCACTGCCATCTCCCCCTAGGCCTGTCAATACTTCGTTTTTCCTCTGGCTTGTAATCGAATTGATTAATTTCGATTCCAACTTGATTTTGAACTTGAAAATAGGAAACTGAGTGTGATAATTTCAATAGTTTTATGAGTGCTAATACAATAGAAAATATATGTGAATCAGTTAAGAAATCTAAGTGGTTCAATTATGAAGTATTGAAACAACTGAATCTCAGATAAAGATTATGTAGGGGAGTAATGGTTAAGGGGTTGTAAAGATAACGGCAAAGTCCAGTTATTGTAGACGAGAGTCTCTCAAAATTATATGTGGGGTCAAAATCCAACTCCCATTTCCATCCAACTCAAGTTCTCATCTAATATTTACAGGTTCAAAGCATAGCTCGTTTACTTGCTACTTTCAACCTGGATCTAGTGAAATTGATTCTTAAATTCAAGCTCGATTCTGCTACGAAATTGAAAGTGGGAGACAATACTGTACTCAAAGGTTTGAATGAAACGTTGAACTGAATTCGAATGACAGTTGGTCCCAAACCAACAAAATATTATAAGCCCGGCTGCACAAAAGCCTGTTGAATTGTAATCATGATAAAGTTCCATGAGAACCAATCAGAGAAGGTTTTTTGAAAAGACGGCTTCTCTGATTGGTGATTGGTTCCCGAAACATTCAATTCGGATTAGAAGTTAACAGACTTTTGTGCCACCGGGTGGTAATATTACAAAACCATTTTAAAATTATAGGCCTACTAGTAGGTAACCCGTGCTCCGCAAAGGTTCATTTATTTTAAAACTAGCAAACTGGAAACTTGACCGAGTGGAATCTTGAAGAGTTTGAAGTAGGCCTAGAACCATCCTCGTTTAATTAAGAATCTAATTCAAGATTTTAATTATTAATTATTGATTATTAAGAATTTAATTAAGAAGCCAAATTTCTAGTTAATTTCAGTCCATTAGTTTTGACGTGAAATACAATTTTCCTATTCCGTACGTAATAAATCAGTTCTTCCATTTATTATAGAATAGATGAGATCTTCAACTTGGTACTAACATGATAAAGTTACAGAACTCCAATATTGATTAGAAACCTTTCTCAACTTAATGCCAACCTGACAAAATTGGACTGGTATTATTTTGGTTACCAATTTTAACCATCTGTTTCGAAGAGGTAGTCTCTACAGATTATAGTTCCATATCAGCATATATGGTACTGTATGTATCACTACCTCCTGTTACGGTATTCATGTCTCATGAATGGAATTTGAACATTAATTCTGAAAAATCTAGAAGGAAAATTGGAATTTGGGCTTCGAGGTGCACAAGATTGATATTTTTAGAATCGATGTGCAAAATTTGGAGATCTAAATCATTCCCGGTATGCAATCCACAAGTTAACATGTTTTGATGCGAACAAACGAACAAACACAACCCTACTCTCTTAGTCATTTTTTTTGGTAGAGAGTTAGTGGGGAGGATATTTTTAATATTCTTTCCGAAGAATGGACATTGATATGTCCAAAGCTCCGCCAATTTATGTAGATGCATAACAATATAATATCTATAGTTATTATATTACAAATTACTTTTTCATATCATATACAGTTCAATAATTATTTTCTTAGTCTATATTATGTAAATTCATCTATAATTTTGCTGTATTGTAAGCTATTGTATATAAGTGAATAAGCCAGTATATTGTAATCTACATAAATAAAGTACTCAATCAAATCAATCAATCATAGAAGATGACTAGATCCAAATGTCACTCAAACCTAGGTTTTTATCGTGGTGATGATTTAATCTTTTAAAGTTTGCTTGATCTCGATTTTTTTGGAAATATTCAAATTGAGGTCCATGGATAAATTGTTGTACGAGAACGTTTATTGGTGTTTAAGGGTCTATTGAAATTGAGAAATGAGCACGAATCGAGAAGACGTCAGTTGCGGTGGGGGATGACGACGGTAAGTGATGGACACCCCCTCACCCCTTTGTGGCGTACGATGACACTAAGTGTTTTTTTGTTGTCACCGGGTTGAAGAGGGGGGGATGCAGCCGCCTAGTCTTCACTTCATTAAAAATGCAATGGAATGCAAATGCGGATACCGCCAGGGGAAGTGGCCCAGTCACCCCCCACCCCAATGTTCGACGGACACTGTTTTGATTGGATTTGAAACGGTGGAACAGCTTGCCACGGCACGTTGGCGAGGTTGCGGGTCGGGGGTCGCGCAAATTAATGAATAACGAGTTCAAATGAATATTGATGAAGCGGAACGAAATGCCGAAGACGACGCGACACGACACGACACGGTCGTGCCTGTTTGCTGTCTAACCGATTAATGGTGGCGCGGTGGCTACTGTGTGGGTGTACATGTGTGTGTGTGTGTGTGTGTGTGTGTGTGTGTGTGTGTGTGTGTGTGTGTGTGTGTGTGTGGTGTGTGTGTGTGTGTATGAGTGTCGGTTGGCTGCTAAACATCTCAGGGTGAGCGTCTCAGGCTGAGATAGGCTACCTGGCGTACATCTTGTCATCCGTTAAACACAGTACTTTGTTTCTCTTCACCTTGAGAATTTCAGCATTTTGAAATGTTATCTATTTCATAGAAACTAAAATATTTTTGTGATATATTGATTGTTTCCATAAGAGCATTTGGTCTTTTATTTTATGTACTATAAATAAATAAGAAGTAAATGAAAAATAGCACTTTCGTGTTTCGGATGGACAAATTAAGTCGTCGGTCCCGGCTGCCTAAAAAGTAGTCGTTAGGTCATGTCAGAGGCCCTGAAATTGAGCAGTTGCGACCAGAAAACTCTGACACCAGACCTGAGCCAGCCAAGTCAGTCGTTATTATTATATATAATGAATACCTCAATCTATACTCAATTCATGCGGGTGAACGGATTAAAGTAAAAGAAATTACTATAAGTTTTTGCCATGCCTGATTTACTAAGAAGTTAGATTGGCATACGTATGGAAATGAACAAACAAGAGATAATGATCAAGCTAGATAGTTTCTCAAGAAGGCTCGATATTTTGAAAACTGCTTCACCTATACTAAACAAACCTCAAACAAGTGGATGAAATCGAGAGAACTGAAAATAGTAACTTGGAATGCTAATGGCAATAGATATATGCTCAGTGTCTGAGACTCATTCAACAACTAATTCATTTTCGAGAATGGAAGTTTATAGAATTTATTTAACTATTCATTCAGACAACAAAGCTCATGAAGGCAGTGCAATAATGATCAAAGACAACATAAATCATTACGAAGAATGCAATTTACAGTTACCGGTAACTCAGTTCACGGTAATAAGAGTTAAAAAAACTCACACAAAATCTTAAGGTTGAGCAATCTAGTGTCCAGCTAGATACAATTTTCAAAAAATGCATCAAGAAATAATATTAGAGCGTATGGGTGATAGATCCATTTTAGGTGGAGATTCTATTGCTGAGCATGTAGATTTGAATGCACGGTCTTCATCCACAAAAGAAAAAGAATTAAGAGATGTTATAAATAATCAGGATTATTTGGGTCTCAACCCGAAGTTGTTCAAAATGATTGAATTATCTTTAACAGATACAACATCAAAAATAAAGTTCACAGGAGAAGTGTCTGAGGCATTTGAAATAAAAACCGGCTTGAGACATGGCGATGGACTCTCTCCAATACTCTTCAACTGTGCTCTAGAATTCATTATTAGGAAATAGAGAGAAATTAATCCTGAAACCATAGAAATTGGCTATCATAAAAACAACATCAAACTTAACTGCTTGGGTTTTGCGATTATTTGGTTTTCCTTGCAAATGGAGTAGCAGAAGCACGGCAACAAATAACATCTTTGGAAGAAATAGCAGGAAAAGTCGGACTGAAGATTTCTTACGAAAAAACGAAATTCGTGATAACTGATCCTTTGTGTATAAATAAAATTAATATTAACGGAAGTCTTATTGATATTGCGGAAAGTTTTAGATATCTAGGGGAGACGATCACATATAATCTTAGTGAGAAGGCCTCATGGAAGGCCAGAATATCAAAGCTTTCCAAGGGACAGCATGTAACTAGGGACACTTATAAGAGAAAAAGTATCTCCATTTATACAAAACTGAAACACTACAAGGCAGTTCTACGATCACAAGCAATGTATTGCAGTGAAACACTTTTCAATATTGATGGAAATAGAATTGAAAAAACTATAAGAAGAGTTGAAAGACGGATTCTTAGAACCTGCATAAACAAAAAACATGTAGTTGACAACCAGTTCAGACTCCTCCCAAGAGAACAGGTTTATAGAGAAATCGAACCAATAACTGACGCAATGCGCAAAAAGAGAATTTCTTTCTTTGGACATATTCTCAGAACCCCAGCGAATCGATTGTTAAGAAGACTTATTGAAAAATTCATGAGTGCGAAAACAGACAGAGCCACAATTTCTTGGCTTGTGGAAATAAAAAAAGACATATCGGAACTAAATTCAACTATTGACAATGTCAAAAATCGCACAAAAATCTATATGGAAACCATCACTGAAAGAAAGAGGATCTTATCTATAAAAACAATTAGGAGAAGGCAACATGTTTGTTCAGATGAATATTGAGAAAAGAAAGATCTGACAGAATGAAAAGGTACTGGGAAGAAAGGAAGAGAATTGAAGCGAATAAACGAAGAAAGAGGACTAACCAGAGACTACAGTGATCCTATGTGGTCATAAAATTGAAAAAAATAATCAGGATGCACTTACCATTTGATTTTGTTATTCACAAAATACTAATTGAAAATCTGAATTTTATGGCAACAAGGGTACAGCTCACAGGATAAGAAAAAAGAAAAATCCAAGTAAGTCTCACAAAAATTGAAAAATGGACCTTAGACTGGAGAATTTAATTGAATGAAAAGGAGACTGTGCATGTGACCTTCGCAAGTAGCCGCATGAAAAGAATCAACCAGTCAGAATCAACAACTACGTGACAACATATTATGTAAACGAGACAAAATATCTTAGTATTACTCTGGATGCCAAACTACGGTGGAAAAGTCATCTCAAGAAAAAGAGGGATTAGCTCAACTACAAGTTTAGTAGCATGTTTTGGTTGATAGGAAGGAATTCAAGCTTATCAACCTTCTGACGTTATTCTTTATATTTAAATAACGATTAGCCTCCTGCTTGGCATCAGTCGGTAAAGCATGAGATTTGATATAATTATATAATTAGGTCGTGGTTTTTTAATAGGATTCAGTCTCAAAAATCTTGATAGGCCTAGATATGGGCTTCTCCTATAACTCTTGTAATTCAATAAATAATAAATATATATATAAATATGATACTTATACTATAGTGTTGAGGAATAAAAAATAAATTGCACACCATAAACGTTTCATACATATATTAAACAAATAATGCAAAAAATAGATCGAGGCAAAAAATATATAAAGAGCGATAAAAAATATAATATAAAAATAGAACAATAATTGAAATCAGTAAAATATCACAGGCTAAACTTTATATTCTAGATTTATGGCACGAATCATTACCATGTGCCTTTATCTTAAAATCATATGCATTCTTTTGCATGTAGCTGCGATATGCGCTTGCTAATACTTGTCGACTTGGACAATTCAATTAAGAATATGTGCTTTAAGATCAGCTTGATAAATTAGCCACTAATAATCCAAATATATATATATTAAAATCTCTGGTGCTTAGCAGATTTCTTTGTATCGAATATATATTTTTATCTCAGGGTGCAAGATTCGGCACCTGATGGAATAGGTAGAGCCATTCATCTAGTGAATTAGAGCTATAACAAACTATCGCAAATTATACTGCAAAAAATTAAATATCATATGCATATGTTTTAGTAGCCTAGATTTTATACTTCTTTGATTCAATAGAAATTTCTGAACTGTATTGATCTATCTTTTTCTTTCAATAAAATACCTTTAATACTAAATTTTACTTGCGCAAGTATTACTCTTATTAATTTCTTAATTTATATTAAAAACCCTTTCGGCGAGCTAGCTTTGATCATCAGATTAATTCGAAGCACTAGGGCGCCCATCACTAATTCAAATTTATCACTCACGTGTCGAAAATCTTCTTGTAAGCCGCCGATGTCGATCCAACTCCATGTGGTCCGGGAATATGGTAGCCGGAATCGTCTCTTCCCAGGGGTTATAAATTTATTTAAAAATGAAAATGACTTCTGCTTTACAACAGCATCACGAAGTCTTTTAAGAAATTTAATAATTTAATTTAACTTTAACTTTTACAAAATCATTAGCAAGGTACTACGCTCTAAAATATTTGGGGTCCTCTTATGGTGGCATTTGGCTGGCGAGTGCTGGTTCTCCTTTCTCAATTTTACAAATCTTATTTCCGACTTTCAAATTAACATAAAATTTGAATATCTTAGTCCTCCGCCATTTAGGTTCAAATAGATCTTACAAAAAATACCAAAATATTACTTAGATTGTACAATTAATAATTTCTTTGCATTCGAGCCATATCGATAACATAGACTATACAAAGTTTTAACACAAAATCTAGTACATTTATATAAATATATAGAAATATTTTTGAATTGGCCTACAGTTGCCGCCTATTAACTGCCGTTTTACTATTGGTGCATGCAAATTTTATTCGGTATTCATGCGCCTGGTAACTCTTATTTCCTGAATACACTAATTATTTTATTGGTTTATTTGTTATGCTCTTTACATGCTAGCTAATATTCTATACATTAATATTAATTTCATGCTACCTAATAATTAGCCACGTGAACAGGTGTTTTTTCACATTGCACACTATTTGATTGCAATAGAGCTCTGCCAAGGGGTTTTGGTCAGATTCTACGTTTCTCGATTTGATCGATCTCTAGGTCACCGATCCGTGAATACATGTACCTAACCTCAATCTTCAAAATATTTATATAATAATCTATTTATTAGCAACAAAATTCCTTCAAATCCTTTTTAGGTTTTTGTACCATTTAGCCAGAACAAGCTGATGCTATCTAATCTTAGTTATTATCTATTTGGCGATATTAGCCGGTTACTTTATTTTCAGACCTATTACTGTTTCGGTTAGGGATTTTTATCTACCCAAATTCGATACCTTACACGCGCCCCTGGGTTTGAATTCAAAATATTTGAGAATCACAATGTTTTTAATGAGAACCCACCCTTCAATACATAGATATACACTATACTTTATTTATAAATTATACTCTCATACTTCTATCACAGTTCGCAGACATATTTGCTGCATCTCCTTTATACCTTATCAAATACACTACAAATTCTCCTCCTCAACACACATAAAATATCATAAATATAAACTTCTAAACGCACTCCTCCTGACAACACTTAAAACATAATATTTTAAATTCGCCGCTTGCAGGGCCGCCAACCTAACTACACACATTTCATGATTCTCACAATCGATTCCTTTCAGACAATAATTTCGATTCACAAACTTCTGGGCTTATATCTTATAGTATTTCTTAGGTCTTAATATAAATAATTTTCTATACATCAGGTACAATACTTTTCTTTTGCTAATGGCTCTTTGGTTTTTTGGTAGCTTGTATTCACTTGGGTTTTTTCAGGTAACAAACGTGGCATAACTAACGGTAATAAATATAAAACATATAAATAAATATACCGACATTAATAATATAATAAATAACAATAATAAATAACAATTTGGGGTTACCATACTTTTTTATAATCATATGTTTACAGACATTACATATTTGATTTAGTTGGCTTTGCCCAGCTGGTCGCTGGTTCTACGTTTAATACTGCTACATGTTACATCAGAATTTGCTGTCGAATTCATAACTAACCTAATTGCTGCATTTTTTCCTTTCAAAGGTAATTAACAATTTTTAAACATACTATCCCCGCTTGTGTCCTTTTTTAGTTGATGTAGCTAATTTAATTACATATTTAAAAATTGTTCTTTTTCTTATTGCAGGCTTCTAACGGTTGGAAGGAATTAAAACACTGGATTGTTGCCATGCGGTTCTATGCCAAGATTAAATTTATTAAGGAAGGTCAGTAATTGGCTTGATAGTGGTGTTTTCTTTGATTTCTTATCATATTATTTTAAATTTGACGATATAGCATGTAGAAATGTTGTGATTTACTTGCATCTTCTTGCATTCTGTTTGTTGACATGATTTAGGCCGGCTAGGTTATCTGCTATCCGTTGGTGAGGCTGTCCTAATTGATAATTTATCTTCATGAATTTAAAGCCCTTGTATCTGGTGTATTCCTTTAAATAATTCCAAGCTTCATTTATGATAATTCCTTTTAATCCATTCTTTTTCCAATCAATCTGTACTCTTAACTCATCCTTCCTTTCATTATTTTCATCTAATATTCTTAATTTCGGCTCATTATAACTCATTAGGCTTACAACAATAAACATTTTTATAATATTAACTTTCCACTCATCAATAATAGATTCTTTTAATAATAACAATATAATATTTTCCATCATATCTACAACACAGTCTTTTATTAATATCACAGCCATAACCAACATTAACACCATAACAAAACATTTATCATCTTTTCAATAGCATAATCTCTCATCATATAATATTCAGGTACTTCCATTTTATTTATATTATTTTTTAATTCTTCCATTCTTCTCAAACACCGTTTATCCTTAATTAATCTCCACAAGTAGCCCACTTTATTGTTGCCCATGCTGAATCCGTAATAGTAGTCCTTCTAATAGCTTCGGTTTTATCCCATTTATTTGATCCGTTTTTCCGGTCACATCGCTGATTTGCCCTCTTGAAGCGAATGTGCCGCGGATGCACGCCGTCGGTCCGCTCCTGTCCTTCTCGGTGTCGGTCCGGTGTTCTCTTCGGGCGTTTGAACCGTGCATGCGGCCGGTATGCGCGCGCGCGGTTCCTCCTTCGTCGCTTCTTCCGCCTCCGGGCCTTGTGATGCATCTTCTTCTCCCGAATGCCGTCGTCTCCGTCTTGATGCCGGTCGGGTGTCCTCGGGCGCCTCCGTCTCCGGGCCTTACGATGGTCGCTCCTCTTGTCCGGTAGTCCGTCCTCTCGTTCTTCCATGGGGTCCTTGGTTTGCCGTGTGGTGATATGATGCGCGGGTGTAGGCTCTGTGTGTGGATGCATGGTGGCGGTCTCCTCCTGGCAACTGTTTATTTTTGGCAGTGGTGGGATTTCAGCATTATTATAGGGTATCGGTTCTTGTTGTAGGGTTGTGGCCGGTAGTGATTCTTCGGTGGCGGGTTGCTCTTCGGTGGGGAACAGAATACTTAATAGAGGTTGATGTTTACGGCTGGCTTTAATTGCATGTTTGGCGGCGGTTTTTTGTGGTAGGCTGTCTTGTATTGGCTTCGGTTCTTCTAATACTACTTTCGGTAAATCATTTCTAAAGGTGGTGTATGATGTTGAAATATCTTGGTTTTCTTTGTTTGTTTCATTGGAGCTTGTCGGTGTTATATCGGGGGTATCATATAGTCCTGGTTTATTAGCTGTAGTTTTCTGTATATCTGGTGGCGGGTCGTTGGGTGCTGGGTTCTGGGTTTTTTGTTGATTCAATCCTGTTGCATGCGCTATGGTGTAGTTTGTATTTATTTGAAGAGGTGGCGGTTTATAATTTCTGTTGTAATTGTTCTGAGTGTGATTATTATTTGAGTTTAATCGATCACGGCCATCATAGTGATTCTTACGATTGCTCTGCTGGGCATAGTGGTTGGTTGTGCGATTTTGAAATTTTTCATTATTCCAGTTACCATTTTGCCTGTGCTCATAGCGACGTTCAAATTGAGGGGCAGATCGGTAGCGATCATATGATACCGGTTCATAATTTTGGCTGTTATACTGATTAAATTTTGAGTTATGTTGATTTTGTGCGTATCTCTGGTCTGAACGGTGGTTTGATATTGCCATCACAGACTGTATGCCATATAAATGATCTATCAGCTGTTTGCAATCAGTAATGGGTTGTGTGGCGAGTGCCATTCTAACTTGATACGGTAGCTTTTTTAAAATAATACTTGCTAATGCCGATTCATTAATGGGCTCGCTCAATTGAGAATTTTTAAACTGTAGGGCAGTGACGAAAGTGGTACATGCACCGTCTAAGTTAGGGTTGAAATCGCATGATATAATGTCCGCTAGCACGTCCAACTGTTTACTTCTGCTCCAATACTGTTCCAGGAAGACAGCTACAAACTCATCCAATGATGTAAATTCATGGACTCTACTCCGAAAGAACATCAGGGGTTCGCCAATCAATAAACTAGTCAAACGAAGACGCCAAAAATTCCAAGAGGTGGGTGTTAATGATTGAACTAGTTTTATCTGATCTATAAATTCTTTAGGTTGGAGATAGCGGTCTGTATTGTCAAAACGGCCTAATTCATTGAAACTGTGTAGTGAATCAAACGTTGCTATGGGAATAGGCTCTATATTCTCGTGCGGAAATTGATGTATTTGATTTTCAAGTTGTACTAACTTCTCTTGGGCCTGTTTCCAATGACTAGAAGCTTCTGTTTCATTTTCTACTACTTCGGCATTTAATTCAGATGAAAATAATTGCTGTTCTCCAACGGCTGTCTCCAATGAATTAAGTTGTACTATGTTTTGATTTATATCAGAATTTGGGTGAGCTATTTCATGAATTTGCGAAGTGTTTTGTGCTGGTAGGTTATCTATTCTTTCGTTTAACTCACAAGTGACAGTATCTATTTTTGCTGTTAAATCGGTTGTAATTAGTTCTTGATTTTCAGCGGTAGATGCTGGTATTGTGTCCGCAGTTTCCTTACCCGTTCTTACCGATGTATCCTTCAATGATTCCCGCATTTCCTTCATTTCCGCCTTCAAGTCCTTCATTACCATGGTCATTGTTTTTTCTAAACTATTAGAAAATGACTTGATCATCCCCTCTACTATAACCCTTCTTATTGCTTCTTGGGAGACATTTAACGGTTTATTACTGTTCACAGGATTCTTGGCGGTGATTGAGAGATCTGGGCGTTGGACTCCATCGCGCCCCCTCAGCGTCGATCTCCGCTACTATCGCCGTCTGCAGTGTGTCTGCTACCTTACTTTGCGTGGACGAAAAGAGACTCATATTTTAAAAATGGATTAAGTGTCAAGTGTTTGTTAAAAAAGTGAAAGTTTTGGCCAACAAGGCATTAATAAGGACACAAATGAGGATAGGCCTATGGACATTACAAGCCAGGTAACCTATTTATTACTTAAGCTCTTATAATATAATAATACTATTCATTGATTTCTGACTAGCAGTTTAGGCCCATAAAATATAATAGCTCTCTCTATAAACATGTATTTTTTACAGTACTAATAATATAAAATTTTCTTTAAAACATATAAATTCTCTTTATTTAAAGCTATTGATTCCCCAAAAGTAATACAAATTTCACTTCGCCTGTTTTCCTCAAAACTCGTATAAGTTATCTATAATTTTCAATATGGTTATTGACTTGATTTCAAATAATTATTCAATGAGCTTGGCTCTCATCATCAGTCCCACGTTGGTACGGCATGTTTCTCTGCCGTATCCGTGGCCTATCACGTTGGGCGACATGTTTCTCTGACGTTATTCTTTATATTTAATAACGATTAGCCTCCTGCTTGGCATCAGTCGGTAAAGCATGAGATTTGATATAATTATATAATTAGGTCGTGGTTTTTTTAATAGGATTCAGTCTCAAAAATCTTGATAGGCCTAGATATGGGCTTCTCCTATAACTCTTGTAATTCAATAAATAATAAATATATATATAAATATGATACTATACTATAGTGTTGAGGAATAAAAAATAAATTGCACACCATAACGTTTCATACATATATTAAACAAATAATGCAAAAAATAGATCGAGGCAAAAAATATATAAAGAGCGATAAAAAATATAATATAAAAATAGAACAATAATTGAAATCAGTAAAATATCACAGGCTAAACTTTATATTCTAGATTTATGGCACGAATCATTACCATGTGCCTTTATCTTAAAATCATATGCATTCTTTTGCATGTAGCTGCGATATGCGCTTGCTAATACTTGTCGACTTGGACAATTCAATTAAGAATATGTGCTTTAAGATCAGCTTGATAAATTAGCCACTAATAATCCAAATATATATATATTAAAATCTCTGGTGCTTAGCAGATTTCTTTGTATCGAATATATATTTTTATCTCAGGGTGCAAGATTCGGCACCTGACGGAATAGGTAGAGCCATTCATCTAGTGAATTAGAGCTATAACAAACTATCGCAAATTATACTGCAAAAATTAAATATCATATGCATATGTTTTAGTAGCCTAGATTTTATACTTCTTTGATTCAATAGAAATTTCTGAACTGTATTGATCTATCTTTTTCTTTCAATAAAATACCTTTAATACTAATTTTTACTTGCGCAAGTATTACTCTTATTAATTTCTTAATTTATATTAAAAACCCTTTCGGCGAGCTAGCTTTGATCATCAGATTAATTCGAAGCACTAGGGCGCCCATCACTAATTCAAATTTATCACTCACGTGTCGAAAATCTTCTTGTAAGCCGCCGATGTCGATCCAACTCCATGTGGTCCGGGAATATGGTAGCCGGAATCAGTCTTACAGTAGCGCTCGTAGAGTAAACATCTTAGTAGTTTAGTTTCACCGTAGTGATAGTTTTCAAAACAATCATCGTTCATCAATAAGTGGGTCACTGGAACATAACCATACAGCAGCTATCTTCATACGTCATCGTCGTCGGATAGATGAGGTCACCAACCAAACCACCGGATGGACTGATCCCGCAATTCGAGGAGGAGGAAGAAGAGGATAACTTTCCAGGGAACCAAGGACTCAAAGTACGAGAACAACCAGGTAAAATGGAAACTGTTGAACAATTATTGCTGAGTGAATTCAACTCAGACATAATGAACATGAAGAGTATCTCTTCGGAATTCAAGGAATGGGCTTCGTCAGAATTTAAAAAAAACAAGGTTTCCAGAGCCGAATATGATAATTTCTTAGAATTAGTTCAAAAATTAGCATTGGTAATCGTGAAAGTAGAAACGAGAGCAGTTACTATTAGCCAAATAAGTGATACTTTAGGGCATCCGAAAATTCATGACTCATTACAGGACATAAGCAAATCTGTTCAGGAAATTAAAAATAAAGACAGGCCTATTACTTACGCAGACATGATACAACTACCGAAAAAAGCTACTTCAAGCGATCCCCAGTCCAATAATCAAGTCAGGAAAATCCTTCCAAAAGAACAGGTAGTCTTAATTAAACCCTCAAATTCCACCGGTAATGAGAAACAAGACAGTGAAAAAATAAAGGAACACTGAAAACCAACATCGCGAGAAAGGATAACATTAGAATAAAAAAGACAGTACCCGTTAGAGGAGGAGGTTTACTCATTGTTCTGGATTCTCTAGAGGACAAAAAGAAATTATTGAAGAATAAAGCTGTGAATAATGATCAAATCAAGATAACTGAGCCCCAAAATAAAAAACCCAGGATAATTGTTTATGATGTTCCATCTGATCTCACTAACAAAGAGGTAACTGAAGAAATATATAACAAAAATTTTGTCAATTCAGGAATAGAAAAACAAAAATTTGAAGAAGGTTGCAAGCCATCATTCAAATTAGGGCCGAAAAACAAGGATTCCGTGCATTGGGTAGTAGAATGTGAACCCGAAATTAGGAAAGCAATAATTAATAAGAAAAAAATATTTATAGATATGACATCATGTAGAGTTAATGATTATCATGCAGTGCAAAGGTGCTATAAATGTCAAGTCTATGGGCACATCACAAAACATTGTAAAAAGGAAGAAGATATCTGTGGTCATTGCTCCATCACAGGGCACAACATCAAAACCTGCCCTTCAATCGATAAACCTCCAGTATGTTTTAACTGCAAAAGAGCTGATAAACCCTCAGACCACAAAGTAAACTATCTAAAGTGTCCCAGCTATGTGAAAGCATTGCAACAATCAATTGATCGAACAAATTATGGAAGTGCTTAAAAAGATTAAAAATAGAATTTCCAGCTCAAAATCATCAAATAAATTCACAGCATCAAATATAAAAATAGATATTCAAGATTTCCTATCATCTATTAAAAAAACAGAATTAATAAAACAGTCAGCGAAAAGTAGGACGTCTTTGATTTTCAGCTTTGGTCAATATACAGATTTTAATTTATCATTAGCTCGCTGGAATAAAAATTGTTTACGTATTTCAGAAGGCGTTGCACATTCAATCAAGAAGAAAACGCTGAGTCAAGATGAATACAATAGCTTACCTACTGTTTATTTACGGAACGTAAATAATAGCTCAATTCGTTTTCATCTTGTTAAAAATTCATTGACATTGATATTAGCGCAAAATAATAACAATGAGGCTCAATTAGGTATCCGTGACCTCTTACTGGTAATAGACGAATATGCATCGATAAATAAATACAACATTACGATTGGAATAGATTCTTTTGATATTGACTCCGAGTTTACATGCTTGGACATTTTAAGTTTAGTAATTAAAACTAAAAACCTGAATTATGTATTCTATTACAGAGGAATAAACAATCTAAAGTTCTTGGATATACCACATGAAAACGATGGCTCTGAAGATTGTCCAAAAGGATACCTACCGTATGATTCTATTCTTTATGCTTATTTGAACAGTATGATAGAACTCAGGAACTTTATTCAACAGTATGATGTTCTGAATGCGGATTTATATAGGGGAGTACTATCATCACTGAATAGTAATATCTCTTCTTCAGCAGCATGTATTCAAGAGATAAGGCGAAACGAGATGAACATCTACGACAATCGACTTAAGACTTTCCTGTGGCCGACATCCACTACATATCGAATGGGCTTCTGTTTAGAAAATGAAGGAAAATACGTACCCTACAATGAAACAACAAAGTCATTCTTAACTAAGGAAAAGTATATTCTAGTCAGTAGAGACACCCAAATCATGCTGAATGCTGAGCTGCTGAAGAATATTCTAAAAGTTGACATCACAAATTGTAAGATGCCAAAAATAACTTGGATGGATGGAGTTCCAGGGTGTGGTAAAACTCACTTTATCCTTCAGCAACATACACCAGGTAAAGATCTCATTTTGTGTCAGACAAGAGCTGGAATAAATGAAATTAGGCAAGAGGTGAATAGAATTCACAAAAATAAATATGAAAGAATAATTAAACAGGATTATAGAACAGTTTCATCTTTTATAATAAACGGATCAAAAAAGCAGTACAAACGTGTTTTCATAGATGAAGCAGTATTAATGCATGCAGGTTTCGTGGGATTTGTCTCATCTCTCGCTGGTGCTTCTGAGATTATTCTGCTAGGAGATTCAAACCAAATACCTTACATAGAGAGAAGTAAATTAACAGCTGAATGGTCACACATTTCATCTCTCTGTGAGAAGAGAATCCATCAAACAGTAACTAGAAGGTGTCCAATAGACGTCTGCTACATCCTTTCCAGCTACTACCAGGACATTAGTACGAAAAATGAGGTCCTGTTATCCGTCAGACCTCCAATAACAAATGGAGA
This sequence comes from Nilaparvata lugens, assembly GCF_014356525.2. Lineage (NCBI taxonomy): Eukaryota > Metazoa > Arthropoda > Insecta > Hemiptera > Delphacidae > Nilaparvata > Nilaparvata lugens. The sequence goes on along the minus strand of NC_052505.1, from coordinate 80,900,806 downwards.
ACTTGGACCACTTGAACCTAACACTCTGATTCTTACATTCACTCAGCTCGAGAAGAAAACAGTGCTAGAAGAGCTGCAATCAAAACTTCACCCTTCAGTTAAAGTCCATACAATTCATGAAGCACAGGGCTTAACTCACAAGAATGTAGTTCTGATAAGGAACAATAAAAAACAACTTGGAATATATAACAGCACACAACATGTAATAGTAGCAATGAGCAGACACACACAAACCTTCAGATATATCACAACAGGGCAAGAAGATTTAGTGCTGACCCTAATTCGAAAACTAAAGGATGTTAGTGAAGAGTTTCTCTTAAGCTGGAATGAAAGAAACATGGAAGGGATTAATGAGAGTTTAAATAATGAGTAACAACAACTTATCAAATTTGCTCAGCTTCGAGGATCTTGATTATTTTGAAGAAATAAACGATGAAGTGATCAACAACAGTCAACAACTTTGTGCAGCATTGAGTTCTTGTGATTTGAGCATCTTCTGTCTCAATATAAGGAGTATCAGAAGAAATTTTGATGAGCTGATGATTCAATTGTGCGACATTAATTTTTCTTTTGATGTTATTATTCTAACCGAATGCTGGATTAGGACTGAATTTGTACTCCAGTCCATTCGAGGATATGATGTATTTTCCACCATAAACAACCCATTACAAAATGATGGTGTAGTTGTTTATGTTAAAGATAGTATAAATGTACAATGTGTTGAGCTACATATTAACCAGGCAAATGTCCTACATATTCGGTTGGATGCAGCAGACAAAAAGTGGAACATCCTTGCAATATACAGATCACCGTCCTTCAATGATATTACAGATTTCCTGAGTGACTTGGAATCGATCCTGAATGAATTAAGAGGGCAACAAGTCATATGTGCCGGAGACATGAATATTAACACCCTTCAAATTCGTCCACATCATCAATTGAATGACTACTGCGATCTTCTAAGCGAGCATGGGCTCAGACTCTGCATTAAACAAGCAACCAGAACTACAACAGAAACTGCTTCTTGCATAGATCACATTGCTACCAACTCCAGAGATAATCTTTTTCCAATCATTTATGAATCAACAATAACTGACCACTTCACCACAATTCTAGGAGTGCAACATATTTCGAGAAATAGTGCAAATGAAACTGGAACACATGAAATAAACGAGAAAATAGACATTAATAGCTTGAAGAATGAACTACTGAATGAGGAGTGGATTCATGTTTTAGAAGATAATAATCCAGATACATCTTATGACACCTTCTTATCAACTCTGAGACAACATATACAAAATAATATCAAGCAGCATCGGCGGCAGAAGAAGTACAAACCCATCAAACCATGGATCACCAGAGGTATAGTAGCAGCAATAAGAACCAGAAATCTACTCAACAAAAGAAGAAAGGAAGACCCAAACAACATTAACTTAACCAACTTCTATCGTCGGTATAGGAATACACTCACAGCTTTAATTCATGAAACAAAGGACCAATACTATAGAGAGAAATTGTATGAAGCTGGAAAGGATAATAAAAAAATGTGGAAAGTAATCAAAGATGCTACTGACTCTAAATCAAAAACAAAAATGAAATTGAATGCTATTAAAATAGATGATAGGATTTTCAATCTAAAGGAAAATCCAGAAACTGTGCTCAACCACATGAATAACTTTTTCACAAATGTAGGTGAAGAAATGGCGGAGACAATAATAGATTCCTTAAGAAAACCACTAGACCAAATCATATCCCAATATAAACCTGTTACAAGAACTCTACACTCCATCTACTTTCACCCAGTAACTGAAGATGAGCTTCTTGAAGCTATTAGTAGTTTGCGAAATGACAGTGCTCCAGGACTTGATGGAATCAATAATAGAACATTGAAGTCGATAAAAAATGTAATTGTAAAACCATTAATTCACATATTTAATTTAAGTCTGTCAAAAGGAATTTTTCCAAAAGCTATGAAAGAGACATGTGTTAGACCATTACATAAAGGAGGCGACAAAACAAATGCCACCAATTACAGGCCTATTTCACTTATAAGCAATATTTCTAAGATTTTGGAAAAACTGGTAAAGAAACGTCTTGTGAATTACATGGAAAAAAACAACTTACTATCTAGGAATCAATTTGGTTTTCGTGAGGGGAGGAGTACAGAAGATGCGGTATTAGAATTGTCAAATTTTGTCACAGATAAGCTAGAAAATAACAAAAAATGTGCAGCAGTGTTCCTGGACCTAGCAAAAGCTTTTGACACTGTTAATCACAGTTTGCTGCTGAAGAAATTAGAAGCCATGGGAATTAGAGGAGTTCCTCTAGCATGGTTTAGATCATACCTCTGTGACCGGCGTCAAAAAGTCAAAGTTGAAGAACATCTCAGTTCAGAGGAAACGATGAAGTTTGGGATTCCCCAAGGAACAGTTCTTGGGCCAATTCTGTATTTGGCATATGCAAATGAGCTATGTTCAATTAAGATAAGAGGAAGAGTAATAGCTTTTGCTGATGATACGTGTATACTATTTGAAGGAAACACCTGGGAGGAAGTTTTTAATCTGGCACAGGAAGAATTGATCAAAGTCGATAAATGGTTAAGAGAAAATTTGCTTACAGTAAATGCAACAAAAACGAAATTTTTAGCCTTTTCTCTGACAGAACGGACGAGACCACCGGATTCTTCAATAATCCTGCATCACTGTGGAAGCACCAACAACCCGTGTGATTGCCCTTCAATTCAACAAGTCAATGAAATAAAATATTTAGGAACAATAGTGGACAACAAATTCAAATGGGACAAGCACATTAATCTATCAATTACCCGGATCAGGAAGCTTCTCTACAAATTCTATCAACTCCGTAAAATCCTCAACTATGAGACATTAAAAACTGTTTATTTTTCTTTAGTGCAATCAATTTTAAGATACGTCATAATTATCTGGGGAGCTACGAATTTTACACATGTTGAACCTCTCTATAAACTTCAAAAACGAATACTAAAAATAATAGGCTTCAAGGAGAATCAATTCCCCACGAACATTCTTTTCAAGGACAGTAAAGTACTGAGTGTAAGACAACTCTACATCCAGGCTATCATCACGCGAATGAGGAGAAACAACGAACACATAAGACTGGCAGATCATAACCATCAAACAAGGCAGAGAAACACGTATTCAATAGTACCAAGGATGAACACTACATTTGGGCAAAGAAACTACACATATTTGGGACCAAAAATTTATAATTCAATACCAAGTTACATTAGGGAAGAATTCAATAGACACAGGTTCAAGAAAAGTTTATTTTCCTGGTTGGTTGATATTGGAGTGGAAAATTGTGAAAATTTAGTTAGACTGTAAATATTGAAACTATTTATTCTTCATTCCACTCTTTACTGTTTTTCATTTTTCTAAAAATAACCTTTCTTATTATTATCCTTAATAGAACATTAATATTTATTTACTAATTCCATAATTTTGTTTGTTTGTATTATACATTTTTACTAATTTTATTATAAAAACTTTAATCCCATATCAGTGAATGAAGTTTGTAAATAGTAATTATTACACGCAATAAGCAACTAATTACTTATACCCCAACACATATAATATATAGTGGGGTGTATATTTATTCATTGAAATTATCATTTATTCATTGTTGAAACACCGCTGATTTATGTAGTTATATTACAATACTATATTATCAATATTCTAATGTTGCATTCAATCTTCATTGTAATTAATAAGTTTTCATAATATGTGAAATTTGCTGCATAATTGGCTGTTGTACTGTAATTTATTGTAGATTCGTGTATGAACCAGAATGTATTGTAACTTACTTGGATAAATAAAATTTGAATTCAAAATATTTGAGAATCACAATGTTTTTAATGAGAACCCACCCTTCAATACATAGATATACACTATACTTTATTTATAAATTATACTCTCATACTTCTATCACAGTTCGCAGACATATTTGCTGCATCTCCTTTATACCTTTATCAAATACACTAACAATTCTCCTCCTCAACACACATAAAATATCATAAATATAAACTTCTAAACGCACTCCTCCTGACAACACTTAAAACATAATATTTTTAAATTCGCCGCTTGCAGGGCCGCCAACCTAACTACACACATTTCATGATTCTCACAATCGATTCCTTTCAGACAATAATTTCGATTCACAAACTTCTGGGCTTATATCTTATAGTATTTCTTAGGTCTTAATATAAATAATTTTCTATACATCAGGTACAATACTTTTCTTTTGCTAATGGCTCTTTGGTTTTTTGGTAGCTTGTATTCACTTTGGGTTTTTTCAGGTAACAAACGTGGCATAACTAACGGTAATAAATATAAAACATATAAATAAATATACCGACATTAATAATATAATAAATAACAATAATAAATAACAATTTTGGGGTTACCATACTTTTTTATAATCATATGTTTACAGACATTACATATTTGATTTAGTTGGCTTTGCCCAGCTGGTCGCTGGTTCTACGTTTAATACTGCTACATGTTACATCAGAATTTGCTGTCGAATTTCATAACTAACCTAATTGCTGCATTTTTTTCCTTTCAAAGGTAATTAACAATTTTTAAACATACTATCCCCGCTTGTGTCCTTTTTTAGTTGATGTAGCTAATTTGGACCACTCAAGAATAAGGTGGAGCAGTCATAAATTTTTTCGAGGTGATTGGAAAGGAAGGAGCCTACAGATCTGGTGTCAACCTCCAGGAGTATTAAATTAATTTAATCCATGAAAAAACTAAAGGATTTTTGGACTTGGATTTTGATGAACGATTAACTGGAGGATTTTGCATAAGAGTTAAAATTTTTTTGTTCGATAGCTTATTATGTTAAATTTGCAATATTCCTATTTTCTTGATAATATGTCTTAAAATGAATCAATCTAATCCTTCTCAAGAGGTTAGTAATATGAAGCCCATTGATTGCGTTATTATAACATAAAAATGATCATGAATGTACAGGGTGTCTGATAAGTCGCTTCTTATTTCTATACAGCTATAATTTGTAGAATGTGTTAGTGAGTATAAGGGAATTTCCTGATGTAAAAAACAGATCAAGTTTTCATAGAAGCGGTGCAGTCTATGATTAATGGATTCGTCACGCGTTAATGGCCGCTTAATTAGTTGTAGAACTGTCAAATCGATTGCAGAGGGTCCAGGGTCCAGCCAGCCACTTGACTCTCACTGAGAACATGCAGCAGAGCAGGCCTCGTGGTGTCTGTCTGCTCATTTGTTCACTCACTCAGTCCACTTTCTCCTCTTCCTCGTCCACCTCCTCCTACTCCTCCTCCTCCTCATCCTCCTCATCCTCCTCCTTCGCCACCTTCTTCGCCAACAATACACACAACTTTGAGTCTTCTTTATCGGGGGTTGCAAGGGCCAGGAAAGGGGAGACCAATTTGCATAATGGACGAGATAGATGAAGCTATCGATACCCTCGTAGAACTAGTAGTTTTGATGAAGGAGGTGGGGGGGTCAAATTGTCGGGGGAGACAAAAGTCGATGGAGGAAGAAGAAGAAGAAGAAGGTGGAGGAGGAGGAGGATGAGGAGGAGAAGGAGGATGAGGAGTAGGTGGAGGAGGAGTAAGAGGAGGAGGAGGGGGAGGAGGAGAAGGAGGAGACGAAGAAGAAGAAGAAGAAGAAGAGAAGAAGAAGAAGAAGAAGAAGAAGGAGGCGGTGGAGAAGAAGAAGAAGGAACAGGAGGAGAAGTAGGGGAAGTGGCTTTACATGGCATCTGTCGGTGGCATGCATTCGGCACTCGTTTTGTCGTTTGTGTAAAATAATAATCCAATTAGAGTCTGATCGGAATATATGGGGCGACCCAGCACAATAACACACTTAATTAAATCGTCCGTCGCTTCTTGTGCTCGCTCTCACTTCCTCTCTCACACACTCTCTCGCAATCTGTCTCTTTCTCTCTCATTCTCTCCAACCTCTAGGTATCTCAAGTCCCACTTCCAGTCGAACACTCATCCTCTCTCTCTCTCTCACGCTCAACTTCTCTCTCGAGTCCCACTTACAACTCGAACAGCTCTCTTATGCTCGTGTCTCTCTATCTCTCTCTTTGTGTCTCGCTCTCTTCTTTTTATCCTCTCTCGTCTTTGGACCTCCCGCTTTGACATTATTTCGGCTTTAAAAAAAAAACATTGTTCTATAGGACAGTAATATTACGTAATCAAAGGTTTATTCATGGACCAGGTTGACCAAGGAATCGTCATGATTTTATAAATTTTTTGAAGATTATTTTTCTGTAATTATCTGATTCCATTCTATTATAATACTTTTTTTTCCTTTTCTGCATATACAGATTTGAAAGAGAAAGATGTGTGATTGTGTGTGTGAATGTAGCATTAAAATTTTTTTCTTCACTGAACTCCTACTTGCATACAAATTGAGAACATTTTAGCAAGTAGTATTTTTATTTTGACAGGAACTAACTGTATAGAAGTTTATATATGTATTAAAGTTAATATCTTTATTTCTGAGTTGTGTTTTTTTTTTTTTTGTCAAAATAAAAAATGATTTGATTTGATTTGAAAAGTTTTTTGTTCAAAAAAGTGTGCTTTGATAGCAGAACCACAGAGTTCAACACTTTGTAGAGTTAAAACTTTTCACAAAATTCAGAGCGAGAAGCTAACCTGGAAAGTCCTATAGGTGAAAGGAGAAAGTTGAACGTTGAAGCAGAGGTGAAAGAGATAATCGAAGAAAAATAAAAATCGAAGGAATAATATAATAATATTTTTTTTTATTCTATTGTTGAAGGTATCCTTAAGAGAAAGGTATTGTTGATTCATACAGGTATTTCTTATGAAGAGGTTTCCCGGGAAAAAACAGGTACAGATTTCTTTCGATATCATAATCCTATTCAGATAACAATATAGGAGAAAGTGGAAGGAGATAGTTCAGTCTTTATTCATCTAATTCGAAATAGAATAAAGTCAATTTAAATTTTTACGCTTGATCCATGTGGTTTTCAATACTTATCTATTTTACCTCCAGTACTCTATGAACTCATTTTTTTTCTGATAACAGTATAATATCGGGGCACCGAGCTTTGCTCGTTATTTTTATTTACTGATAAACAGAACCATAGCCTACTATAGATAGAGTAAGCCATGACGAAGCACAATTCTTTCATATGATCGTGTTTATATTTTACAGCTGGCTATATTATGTCAGCTTATGAATCTCGGTGATGCGATATTTTGATTTTCCACAGAATCACTCGCTCACTTTTTACTATCCACAGACAACGAAAGTCTCAGCTGTTTCATATCAATTAATATTCATTTCTTATCAATAACATTCATAATGTTATCAATAACATTCATTTCTTATCAATTAATGTATAATTTAAATGGGGCAAACTCACTCTTGTTCATGTTTAACTTTTATACCGTTCCATGTATCGGTTTTCTCTTGATGGAGCATTATTGAAGTAATCCACGGAAAAATCAAATTGAATTCAAAACAAATAACAAACAAAAACGAAACAAATAATTATCCTTTCAATGTCCTTCAGCGAGTTTTCCCAAGTATGAGACCGAGTGCAATCGAATTTTTATATCATAAACCTACTATGTTCCAAATTTCGTGAAAATCGTTAGAGCAGTTTTCGAGATCCGTTGAACATAAATAACCAGATAACCAGATATAAAAATATAAACAACCATATTGCCCGCTTAATATAATAGGATTATGGCAGTAACTTCAAGCTCTGACATAAAGATGTGTAAATTTTATTATTGGAGTTCTATGCTCGAAATTTTACAGAATAGCTTAGAGGTTGAGGCTGAGAGCTGATTCTTATTAATTAATGTCTAATTTAATGGGAGAAAATTCACTCTTGTTCATGTTTAACTTTTATACCGTTACATGTATTGGTTTTCTCTTGATGGAGCATCATTGAAATAATCTTCGGAAAAATCAAATTGAATTCAAAACAAATAACAAACAAAAACGAAACAAATAATGTTAAAAAAATAATGAAATAAAAACACATATAATATCGTCTAATTCAACAGAAAATTTTAAAGTCTAGATTCAAAGTATCAGTTAAATCTTTCAAAACGGAATATTCCAAATCGCTTGAAATTTCGATTCATATTATTTGAAAACCTTGAATATTGAAGCGATACGAAGGAAAATAATGATTATTGAAGTGGTAATTTATTCTTATGGGATTTGATAGTTCACAAACTGCTCCAAATAGAAGCAACACCTCGGTACACTATGTGATTGTGACCGGCTGAAATATGAACAAAGCACATTAGCTCAATGCTGCAGACAGGCAAAGCTGAATAAATTGAAAAGAAAATGAAGAAAAATTGGAAAGGATGCTGGTGAGAGAAGAGGGCAGTCGAAGAGTGATGAAGCGAGTGTGTGAAGAAGAAGCGACGGCGGATAATGAAAAGAAGAGAACGAGAGAGAGAGAGTGAGAGAGAAAGAGAGAAAGAAATGGTAAATGAAGGAAGCGCTGACAATTTGGCCGGGGACTCGGTAGCACACGTCGTTCTCCTATGTACTGACGCCAGAAAGGAACATTCGTTTTCATTAGGGGCTTCATTACATGGACCAATCGTCACACAGCGTGAGGCTCCCTGTGGGTGGGGAGGGGGCTGGACCCCCCCACTAACACCCCCCACCCATCGACTTCTAGCGTCGAACAAATATCCGGAATAAAAAAGTAGTTGTAGCCAAACAGGGTGGTGCAACCCTGAGAAGATGTACCGCTTCTCTCTGTACCACCATCAGCACGACAGCAAAAGAGAGCCAACTACTTTGTCCTTCAGCTCTCCTTCTATTTCTACCGATAAAGGTTGGAATCTGTCTCCATTATGGCATTGTTTGGAGACCTCTGCTGTGAAATCTTCATCCCACACGCAGCTATAGTAGAAAATGCCATGATCTTATCAGTATTTTTGTACAAGTAGCCTTTCAGAGAAAAACCAACACTTTATACAACAGTTCACAAGGTGTATTATATCTGTCTCCAACATATTAAGCTTGATATTTCACCTTACCTTTCTTCCATGAATCCAAAAACGAAATAAGTTGATTCATTAGATTAATAGATAGAAGTTTAGAGAATGTACAGTAGTATGATGGAAAACGTGAATTATTCTATATTTCTTATGTTCATGTGATAATTGTACAAATACTAGTAGTTCTGTGAACAGTAGACCTCACACAGTTCTCTCATCCACAATTTTCTGGTGTCACCTATTGTGGAGCGTGATTTGACTCGCCTCACATGTGTAGAGAGATTTGCCAAATCATGTAGTGCTGTATCCAAATGCCTCACGTTGGGCCGGCAAATCATGTGGAGCTCTTCCTGGGGGAGTCACTCTCACCTCCAAGGATAGGACAACACATGTAGGGTGAATCTTGTACTAAGTCAATGGTGTAGCGGCTATGAATTTGTAATTGCGTGCGTGGACGCTGAGTGAACACCAGACTGATTGACTCACTACAAGACTCAATACAATTGTCGGAATCGCGGGAGGCCTAAACGCTCGCTCACCCTTGATTCCTCTAATGACAAATTGTATAATGATGAAAATTTTTTATAAGTAGTGTAGCGATCGCTAAACACTGAATACGGATACCTTAAAATTATTACCTGTGAAGAATGAGCATACAAAATCATACAGGTCGAGCAAAAATCCCGAGGTAGATAATTTACGGGACTGCGTCTCTAATAAGTTCTGAAGGATTAAAATACGGTATTTGAACCAAATATCGTTCAGAATATATTTCGAGATCAGAGTCTTGTCGGGTTTAAGCTCTATTGTAGGAGTTTATATGATCTATGGCTGCCACTGCTGTGCAATTGATGTGTTCGCTCCTAAGTCGAGGTAGGTAACAGATAAAAGCTGATATATGAGCAGGTAAGGACAAAGAATAATATCTTGATCTGACCCCACTCGCTACATCCACTTAGACCTGTTCCAATATCCAGCTTAATTCAATTATTTCAATGATCGTATTCGATCGGCTCTTGATGATATAGAACGTATCAGAAACAATAATTGACAGGCTTAAGAAATAATCGAACTCAGAAAGCGAATTAACAAAACTGAAATATATTACAATAAAATATGCAATCATACAGTGCAGGTTCAGAATTTGATTTACAGGTTGATAATAATTTGGCATTAACAGAATAGTTAAAAATTTTCTTGTGCTTGCATGATACCATGCGTGATTCAACAGAATTTTACGATTGATAAAATTGAACAATTTTGAAAAAATAGTGAAAAAATGAATTATAAAATATTTTTTTTTTAAATTGCTCGGGGTCGTGGTTCTGGCAGCGGAGGATAGTTAATCAACTACAAATTCTTATAAATTTAATATGAATAAATTCTAGACTCTTAATTGCTAAAGCGCTTGTCGGCGTGGCCAATAATTTAACGAAGAAAAATTTATGTTTTTCTGCACTGAAATATTTTCGAAGCGTAGATTGGGGCCCCTTATGACTTATAACTCACGTGAAATTCCTTGGTAGTCGTGGTTTTCTTCTTTAGATCAAAAATCGTTTGATCGGCGGCAATCCAGGCTTCAATTTCAGCACGTGGGGAATTTTAATTTAAATATCTCCTTCACCGAATTAATTAAGGGATAATTTACTTTAAGCTTTTAAATTTATCGATTGATGAAAACAGAAATTTATAAATAACAAATAGATTGGCCTAAAATATCGGCTCACAAATAAAACATTTAAAAATCGAACAAGAAATTTTACAAATAGGTCTTTGGTAACTATAAAAAGAGATCTACACGGTAAGGATTTCAAAAGGGAAGTGCTGCTCTTTTCTCTAAGCTTTTAGGCTAGACCTTGCTTCTCGGAATCTCGATGTAATAATTTGCATAAAAATTTGCCATTGGTAGAACGCTTGTGACGTAAACATGACGTCAGTGGCAAGTAGTAGAATACAATTCCTTTAATTACAATAATAATTTAATTTATGTAATTCTTAAAACTGCTTAATCTTATAGACATAGTTCCTCTCATACAATGTACATGTGCTAGTGTAACTGATAAGGCAGGGTTGTTGTCTGATAATAGATTAACATGTGTTGCTTTCAAACGATCACCGTCTTGGTGCTATTTCTATGCACTGTGATTGGTTTAGACCTACCAAAGAGATTTAATTACCATGTGGTTCAGTTGAATTAAATTATTAATAAATTAATATTCTTGTACAATTTTTATTAGGTTTGAGATTATTATAATTAATTTCTGCCATTTTATCAATAATAGAATTTCATGCTATGACCTATTTAGTTACAATAAGACCCGACGCATAATACAATTTCTTAAATAATAAATAATTTCAACGATAACACATACATTTTATTTTTTTATTTGAAATTCTTGATCCTTTATTGATAGTTTTATAATTTTTAGGAATGATATTTTACCTTGCATGAGAACCGGTATGATATTTGACAATGCTTTGAATCAGTCAGCTGCGTTCGAACTGTTTTAAAAACATCTGATCGATAGTAAACAAGTGTAACCTCAAAATCGGTGAGCGATTCATAAATAATTTGTGCTTTATTCGCAAAATAATTATAATTTTATTGAATAATTTTCCTAGAAAAATATTCAGTACAGAACGGTACTCTTATCAATATACAGTTATTGATAAGTAAGCTTTATCGCTCGGTCGCTAACTATTCCTTTAGCAAATTCTTTCATTTTAAAAGGTAATCACAATTTTTCTCTCTTTTCATGAGATCTATTTGAAAAATTCATCACACAAAAGCCCCCAGGATATTTTAAATAGGTAATTGGGAGACGAGTCGAAACAATGACTATTTGAAAAATCCGATATTGTGATGAATACACTATTTCATCTCCTTACTTCTACGAAAACTCAACACTTAACACTAAAAACAATATATCGTGCACTTTTGGCTACGAAAAATAAATAATTGATTGTTCCTTTCATTGGATACAATCGAAATACAATAATTAATGAGGTCTCTTTGGATCCTTCATTAAAACAACTCCACAACTTCCATTCACGGGTGGCTTATGAGCAGACCCATAACTATAACAACTATACAAGATTTCACATATTACTTCTTAAGATTTGAATAGTATTTGTAACAAATATAGACTTTCATCATTTTTTCATGGTTATTACAAGTTTCGACTCTTTGGTTTGGCTTTTACATAAATTGGGTGAGAGTGTGATTTTACTTCGGTGACTTGACAATCGTCTACCGTTTGACTCGAGCAATTCCTTATTTGCGCTTAGTACGTTGCGTACAAACAGGATTACACTTGAAATGGCTTTCTTGATTTTTATCAATGTTGGTTACAAATATTAAGTCTTACATTTATCAATTTGAATTACAATTCATGATCTTTTGATGCAACAGTAATAAATTTCACATTTAAAGGTAAGAATTTCATTTTCTTTGGAGTTTTTTAGAGATACATTCATATATGACATAGAACATGCGCATTTCGTGCAAATTAACATAAATATATATTTTTGGTTGCGTTTTTGCTTATAATTTCACATTAAATAATAGATTATAACATTTAACAACGATATTGCTTTGATTCATAATGATTTATTCTGTGATTTCGCACACATTGGCTGGGATGACGAAGAAAATTATCGGACAGGCTTTGGTTCTGAATAGATTTCTTGATCGATTCTGTATTTCGAGGTTATATTTACGCATTTTTTCAAATAAACTTTGTTTATTTTCTTTCTTCCTATTCACTACTAACTTCATCTGATTTATAATTTATAATTATTTTCTGTGGATAATACAATTTTTGTTTCTGTTTTTCAGTTGGGCGGATATAACTAGGCGATTGTTTCTGTGATGACTATGACATGAGGCGGATGGCTTGATCAGGTTGGTAAAATTCTTAAAGTTGTTTTCAGTTTTATTCCTTGATTTAAAGTTGATTTCAATTTCTTCTTTTGAAGTGGATTGTTGATGTTTCCTTATTAGCTGAGATGCGGCAAAGTTAAGGTTATGTTGATTAGGCTGCAGTAAAAAGATTCCAGTATGCAAAGATATGATTCGATGGGTAGGCTGTGACTGTGAAGTGTTTGATAGCTGATGTACTTCACAAATGTAGCTTCCAATTGATTAAAAGATTATTATTTCCTCAAGCCCCCATCTAAATTTGATTTCTGATTTATTTCAAAGTTTCCATTCCAATTTGCAACTATCCATTTTATCAAACTTGGTTTAAAACGAATGTGCCGGTGGTGTAAATCATTTCCTACAAATTCATTTCCTCTTGGTCGGCCGGTAACATGCAGTTTGATATCTTTAAACCTTACATGCCGGTGGTGTCTGTAGGTTCTTCTTGATATTGTTTTCCTTTTTTCTTGAATGCTGGTAAAAGATTTGATGTAGGATTTCAGCCTTATATGACGGCGATGTAGATAAATTTTCTTGAGACCATTTTTCTTTTTGTGAAGCTGCTATTTTACTTGTGTGTTGTTTGGATTTAGAGGTTTTTATTTTCAGTTGTGACTTTGACTTGTTGTGAATTTCTGTTTCATTTCTATTGTTTATGTGACTATCTTCATGAATGCTGGGTTTATATGTTGCAGGCGCTGTCCTCGGGGGATGGACGGTGATGTGGGTGGTCGGCGGTCCGGGCTGCTCTTCTACGCGGCGGGCAACGTCCTTGGACTCCTGGTGTCCGGCGCGCGGTGGTACGGGCTGTCCCTCTACCTGATGGATGTCGTCCTCGGCCTGGCGGGTGATGTCGGCTGGTCCCTCTCGGCGTTCTGCGGGGTGCGGCGCGACTTCAGTCTTGACATTCTCGGTAGGTTGGTCTCCCATACATGTGTCATGTTCACTTGTCTGTTTTATGACCTCTCCTTCGAGTGTGTCTGCTTTCGCATGCATGGGCTCGATCGCTGGTCCAATATTGATTTTAATTGTCTGACTTTCCTCCTCGATTTGCCGTGTTACCGTCCTGCTTTCCTCTGTTGCTTCTTTCAACCTTTGTTCCGGTTTATCAAAATCCTGTTCATATACTTTCTTTAACTCTTCATTTGTTTGTTTGGTATCTTCAATTATTTGGTCGTAGTTCTTATCTATATTGTTTAGAGTTTCATTCATTTGATCGTAGTTCTTATTTATATTGTTCAATGCTTCCAGTGTTACTGAAGAACTTTGTTTTATTGCTTCCAGGATGATGCTCCAATCCAGCATGGGAAGGGTGGGTATGTAGCCTTCGGTCGGCGGCGAACAATCGGGTGAGATGTCCTCGGTGTCTGACAGACTTGGGTTGACCTGGTCGTTTCCTGCCATGGTTTGCGAGGAGATAATGCGACGAACGTGTGCGGTGAATAAAAAACGTGAAAGTGTTGATGTGATATACAAAATAATTAATAAGAAATCCAATAGAAATTGTGATAGCTTCGTAGTGAGTGAAATACAGAAAAAGTGGTTTAGCAATGTGTTCCGTGATAAAATGAGTCAAGTTAGCAATATCGTTAACATAAAAATGACAAGAACACACAGGATACACAGTGAACACTTATGCGGTAATACAGGTACGCCTCTTATAATTTATTATTATTATTATTATAAATATTTTATTCTTATAATTTCTTGCCGCAATTCAATATATAGGCTAGTGTTCTTTGCAGAATTTTATACAAAAGCAGTGATGCTCTGCTTGAATTCCACAATATATCTGTGATTTAATTTTACTTCCCTCTTTATGCTTTAAAAATTTTTAAAAATGTAAATAACTTCAATCCTCTTTTCTGTAAATATTTATAAATTGTTTCAATATAGACCTAATATTCTTCAAATAATATGACTTTTCTTATGGTGTTTCTTAAACCTATGACTTATAGTATGACCAATTTTCGAATAACACAATAATAAAATTCTGAGTTTGATTTTTTCTCTAAAAATTCATCAATCGATAAATTTCTTTTCTGTTCAAAAATGGGTATGGTACGTCTTGTTATTTTATATAACAGTGAACAGTTAATATTAAATTTGAAGAAATTCACAACCATGAATTTTTCAAAAAAAAAATTTTCCCGTTGTCAGCGCTATAGTATACTGAGCAACTAAATAATCCTCGCAGTCGATTATCCACCTCTTCAATGCCTATCACTGTTGGGCGCCAAATCATGTGGAGCGTGATTTGACTCGCCTCACATGTGTAGAGAGATTTGCCAAATCATGTAGTGCTGTATCCAAATGCCTCACGTTGGGCCGGCAAATCATGTGGAGCTCTTCCTGGGGGAGTCACTCTCACCTCCAAGGATAGGACAACACATGTAGGGTGAATCTTGTACTAAGTCAATGGTGTAGCGGCTATGAATTTGTAATTGCGTGCGTGGACGCTGAGTGAACACCAGACTGATTGACTCACTACAAGACTCAATACAATTGTCGGAATCGCGGGAGGCCTAAACGCTCGCTCACCCTTGATTCCTCTAATGACAAATTGTATAATGATGAAAATTTTTTATAAGTAGTGTAGCGATCGCTAAACACTGAATACGGATACCTTAAAATTATTACCTGTGAAGAATGAGCATACAAAATCATACAGGTCGAGCAAAAATCCCGAGGTAGATAATTTACGGGACTGCGTCTCTAATAAGTTCTGAAGGATTAAAATACGGTATTTGAACCAAATATCGTTCAGAATATATTTCGAGATCAGAGTCTTGTCGGGTTTAAGCTCTATTGTAGGAGTTTATATGATCTATGGCTGCCACTGCTGTGCAATTGATGTGTTCGCTCCTAAGTCGAGGTAGGTAACAGATAAAAGCTGATATATGAGCAGGTAAGGACAAAGAATAAATATCTTGATCTGACCCCACTCGCTACATCCACTTAGACCTGTTCCAATATCCAGCTTAATTCAATTATTTCAATGATCGTATTCGATCGGCTCTTGATGATATAGAACGTATCAGAAACAATAATTGACAGGCTTAAGAAATAATCGAACTCAGAAAGCGAATTAACAAAACTGAAATATATTACAATAAAATATGCAATCATACAGTGCAGGTTCAGAATTTGATTTACAGGTTGATAATAATTTGGCATTAACAGAATAGTTAAAAATTTTCTTGTGCTTGCATGATACCATGCGTGATTCAACAGAATTTTACGATTGATAAAATTGAACAATTTTGAAAAAATAGTGAAAGAATGAATTATAAAATATTTTTTTAAATTGCTCGGGGTCGTGGTTCTGGCAGCGGAGGATAGTTAATCAACTACAAATTCTTATAAATTTAATATGAATAAATTCTAGACTCTTAATTGCTAAAGCGCTTGTCGGCGTGGCCAATAATTTAACGAAGAAAAATTTATGTTTTTCTGCACTGAAATATTTTCGAAGCGTAGATTGGGGCCCCTTATGACTTATAACTCACGTGAAATTCCTTGGTAGTCGTGGTTTTCTTCTTTAGATCAAAAATCGTTTGATCGGCGGCAATCCAGGCTTCAATTTCAGCACGTGGGGAATTTTAATTTAAATATCTCCTTCACCGAATTAATTAAGGGATAATTTACTTTAAGCTTTTAAATTTATCGATTGATGAAAACAGAAATTTATAAATAACAAATAGATTGGCCTAAAATATCGGCTCACAAATAAAACATTTAAAAATCGAACAAGAAATTTTACAAATAGGTCTTTGGTAACTATAAAAAGAGATCTACACGGTAAGGATTTCAAAAGGGAAGTGCTGCTCTTTTCTCTAAGCTTTTAGGCTAGACCTTGCTTCTCGGAATCTCGATGTAATAATTTGCATAAAAATTTGCCATGGTAGAACGCTTGTGACGTAAACATGACGTCAGTGGCAAGTAGTAGAATACAATTCCTTTAATTACAATAATAATTTAATTTATGTAATTCTTAAAACTGCTTAATCTTATAGACATAGTTCCTCTCATACAATGTACATGTGCTAGTGTAACTGATAAGGCAGGGTTGTTGTCTGATAATAGATTAACATGTGTTGCTTTCAAACGATCACCGTCTTGGTGCTATTTCTATGCACTGTGATTGGTTTAGACCTACCAAAGAGATTTAATTACCATGTGGTTCAGTTGAATTAAATTATTAATAAATTAATATTCTTGTACAATTTTTATTAGGTTTGAGATTATTATAATTAATTTCTGCCATTTTATCAATAATAGAATTTCATGCTATGACCTATTTAGTTACAATAAGACCCGACGCATAATACAATTTCTTAAATAATAAATAATTTCAACGATAACACATACATTTATTTTTTTATTTGAAATTCTTGATCCTTTATTGATAGTTTTATAATTTTTAGGAATGATATTTTACCTTGCATGAGAACCGGTATGATATTTGACAATGCTTTGAATCAGTCAGCTGCGTTCGAACTGTTTTAAAAACATCTGATCGATAGTAAACAAGTGTAACCTCAAAATCGGTGAGCGATTCATAAATAATTTGTGCTTTATTCGCAAAATAATTATAATTTTATTGAATAATTTTCCTAGAAAAATATTCAGTACAGAACGGTACTCTTATCAAATATACAGTTATTGATAAGTAAGCTTTATCGCTCGGTCGCTAACTATTCCTTTAGCAAATTCTTTCATTTTAAAAGGTAATCACAATTTTTCTCTCTTTTCATGAGATCTATTTGAAAAATTCATCACACTATTCACCGGCTTCTCCAGACATCTGTGTAATGCATGCAATGAATAATCCACTTGTCAGCTGATTGATTATGAATAATTCTATAGTCCTTGATTCTGATTAATCCTTTCTTCAGAGTAGATGATAATAGTGATATCGGAGTATGGAGGAAATTCCTTTCCCTGTCATATTATCATAGAGAAACGATAGCATAAGTAGATATCCCATGGTATAGGGCGTTTATGTTGCAACTTTTACTGTTATCCCAAGCCGATAGTTCACATAGTTCTTTCCTATGCAGCTGTGTGACGCTGGTAGTCTCTCAAATTGTGCCGTTCATACACTATCACTCCAACAAAACAGTGAAAATTGACAATAATCGACAGTAATCGGCTTGAGATAACAGTAAAAGTTGCGACATAAATTCCCTATACCATGGGATATCTACTTACGCTATTGTTTCTCTATGATATTATCCTTGAAATGCAAACTTTCAAAAAACTTGTTTATACATCGACGCGCAGTTGAAAAAGGAATATTCCTGCCAAATCTCATAGAATTCTATCTACGCGTTCGGCCGTAAATGCGTTACATACATACATGAAGACATACAGACAGACGAAAGAGAATTCGAATTAAAACATAGACCTCACTGCGTTCGGTCAGTTAGATAATCATAAGAATGTACAATATCTTATACAGTTCTCATGTGATGGAATTCCCACATGTATTTTGTGACATGTATCAAACTCCACAAAAGGAAAAAATCTGGTGTGGCGCACTCACACAACTTTCCTTGCTCATTGAAATGTAAGCCCCATTCTTAAAGGAGAATAATTTAGGGGAATAACATAATGACGATTGGCAGCAAAATATTTGAAACTACGATCAGACTACTGTATATGTGTATATATAATTGTTTTCAGAGTACTTTTTCCTTTGTTTAAGCTGTTCTACAGATGAAATATCCCGACTATGTGTCATTTTTATGAACTGCCCTACCTACCTACCTACCTCATGCACGAGAAGGAGGTTACAAAGTCCATTTCTCAAGGATGGGTGGACCCCCCATTGGTTTCCCAGAAAGGAGACTCATGCCAGTTAATAGAGCTGATGAATAACTAACTATACAGGGTATGAATTCGAAAAAAATCTGTTGAGTCATTTTTGAGAAAATTGTGAAAAACATGGTTTTTTAGTAATCATCCGCCATTTTTCTCAAGAATATTACGGAGCTCTTGCAATTTTCCCAGAAATGAGACTCATGCCAGTTGATAGGGCTTATAAATAGCTATCCATGGTACAAATTTGAAGAAAATCGTTAGAGCCGTTTTCGAGAAAACCGTGAAAAACATGTTTTTTTAGTGATTATCCGCCATTTTTTCCGCCATCTTGAATTTAATTTTATTGAATTTCTTATTTTCGGATCCTCATGGTATAAGGACCCTAAGTTTAAAATTTTAAGTCAATCGGTTAATTAGGAATGGAGTTATCGTGTTCACAGACATACACACATACACACACAGACCAACACCCAAAATTCATGTTTTTGGACACAGGGGACCATGAAACGTATAGAAAACTTAAAATTAGGGTACCTTAATTTTTTTGGAAAGCTATACTTTCCTTACCTATGGTAATAGGGCAAGGAAAGTAAAGAAAATGAATCAATTGAATCAATCAGTTCCACAAAGGAATAAAATAAATAGAATTATTGATCGTGAGTTTTTATTTATGTTCACACCAACTTTTCCTCCAACTTATGAACATTTTAATATAAACTCGGAATCATAGTACCGATTGCACAAAAGTCGGTTAAATTTTAATCATGAATAATTCCACGAGAACCAATCGGAGAAGCCGTCTTTTTAAATGGTTTCCTTTGATTGGTTCACGTGAAATTTAACCGGATTTTGTGCAACCGGGCCATAGTATTGTTACTTGAATTTGTTAATGCAGTGGAATTGATCAATCGATTCCAATAATTAAGGAGAGATTCCACGACATTAATATGGTTGAGAAGTTGCACACATCTAGTAGAAGATGTGTCATTATTAGGAACAATCTGCTAATGTAGCTGAGAAACCAGTGATAGAGGGACCTGAAAGTTTATTGAATGATGGATGAGATTAACTTTCAAGAATTCAATGAACAGTTGTTTCAATTTCAAATGTAGCTAGACTTGTCAAGATCAACGACTCTTTTTTTAGATTAAATTTTAGAATAAAATGTAGTATATCTTTTCTAGCTTTTCAATTGCAGGTGAATAAATATTAGAGTCTAGTAGATAAAAGTAGAAAGAAATTTCAAATAGAAGGACTCTCACATAACTAATTTCAGTCACTGTAAACGTTGATTTAAACCAAATTACTTATATGTATGAAGAGCTATGACAGATTGATTCACAATCAGCGACTGGTCTAATGAATACATTTCTAAACAGGAAACAGTATTTGATATAACTTGAGTTCGAGTTATATCAATAACTTGATATCACTTGTTAGAGTTGAATCGTATGAAATATTCACGAATATAATAATGAAAATCATATTTTCGAAGATGCTGGAAAGATAATTATTGCTGTCTGTCTCTATAGTGAGATCCACGTTATAATGACAGTGGATTGAGATGGGAGAACAGCGTTGCCGATTCTCTTCCTTGATTAATTATCTTTCTACATTGTCAAAAACAGATTTGGCATCGTTGTGGAGCAAGAAAAGGATAGTACTACCTGCTTTGTCGAATAATAGACAAGGATAGCAACACCAAAGTTGATCAAATACTGTCATTATAACGTGGACCTCACTATAGACTCATTTTTCCGATACAATAATGTGGATAATAACTCCTTGCATTACCTGAGGCCATCTAATACATGGATGACAATCTCAAAATTGTAACAATTTCAGGAGACTGAAATCCAACATATAGTGTGAAAGTGTGTAACACAGAAAACATTGGATGAGAAAAAATCTGGAAAAAGTGGAATTTCACGTGTTTAATGTGGAACAATCAACTGGCAACAGAGAACAGTGATCTGACAGTGAAAAAGAGAGAGAAAAAGAGAGAGAGAAGGAATGATCGGATTGGAGAGTAGATGATCGTAGAAAGCAAGCATATTGATCAATTTCTGCTCTCTGCCTGTTTGACTAAGCCTGCAAGGGGATCACGGATAAACAATGAATTTGCCACAGCTCATTCTCGTTGGAGCAAGAGAGAAAGTGTGAGAGTGAATAAGAGAGTGAGAGAGGGA
Source organism: Nilaparvata lugens (assembly GCF_014356525.2). Lineage (NCBI taxonomy): Eukaryota > Metazoa > Arthropoda > Insecta > Hemiptera > Delphacidae > Nilaparvata > Nilaparvata lugens. The sequence goes on along the minus strand of NC_052505.1, from coordinate 80,879,835 downwards.
GAGTGAGTGAGAGAGCCCTCTTTTATAAATAATATATCCAATGTCAATAAAGATTAGGCTTACCTGGAACCATTCCTGAAATTGCTACAATTGATCACGGATTTGGCATGGTTCATGCCAAATACAAGATGGCCTCAGGCCATTAACAGAGCAATCAGTGGAGTGATGGAGTCCCCCTTATGCCCATGTAATAAAGCAAATATGCTTTTAACGCATGCAATTATGCCTGGACTTCTACACTGGAATACACCAATTTCTAACCTGATATTTTCCAAGTTAGAAAAAGGATTCCCTCCTTTCTCTGACTTGGGAAATATCAGTCAGTGACTGCTGCAGTCACATGTTTTATGAATTTTAATCTACCTAAAAACTAAGGTAACAACAAATAGGTATCAATATAGCAAGTGCATGCTATAATGTGTGAAAACTAACATGATAGTCTAACATAATATAAAAACTAACATAATATGAGAGTCGCAGACACGTTTGAACAATAATTATCTTCCTCACAAGGTATTGTGCATCAATCTTTTAAGCATTTTTAGTTCAGTTCTAAATGAATTTCACTCCTGTTTGCAGACAATAATTTTGTTGGGAGAAAAATATTGCATTTAATGAACTGTAATATAAACTTCGTAACGGAATTTGCTATGTGAGTAATGTCATTAGATAAAACCTGATTTGATTAAATGATTTGAGCTACTAGCTGAGAATATTTCTCTATTTTATGTTAATAGTCTTTCAAGAATTTTTCTATTTATCATAAAATCACAGAATGTAAATCTAGTCTAATCCTATGATACTAACTTCACCACAATAATAACAGTTACACCTAATGCATCTGATGTATCATCTAATCCTATTATATTAAGCGAGCAATTTCTGTATTTATATATCTGGTTATTTTTATATCTGGTTATTTTTATATCTGGTTATTTTTATATCTGGCTATTTTTATATCTGGTTATTTATGTTTTAGGGATCTCGAAAACGAAACTAACGATTTTCACGAAATTTGGAACATAGTTATAGGTTTATGATATAAAGATTCGATTGCACTAGGTCTCATTCTTTGGAAAACTCGCTGAATGACATTAAAATGATAATTCATCCTTGGAAAACACATGATAATTTCGTCGTCTCTCGATAACAGAAGTTGCGTGTGCCTATGTGGGAGAGAGACAGAATTATTTCCAGCTGTGTGATCATAATCAATCAGCGAAAAATGTTATCTAGCTAGACAATTTAATCGATTTGATCAACATTATTCTGATTTGTTGACATGACATGATAATCCTCCTAAACTAGAGTATATCATAATTTTCAATGTTGATCATTATTTGACAATTTCAGTGATTAGTGAGTGTTATTTTGTTATTCAATTTGGTTTGTATATAATCTAAATTATAATTTTTTTGTTTTCAAATGTTTGAACAGAAAATTAAACCTAAATTCAAGTGTATGGAACGTAACCTACTTTACGTAACCATGTTTAATGTTTCCGTAGTTTCATCACAGTTTGTTTTGTAATTGATTGAGAACCAAATTAATAAAACAGATGAATTGATTACTGTTCTCGTGTTTCAGTTGGAATGAATTTTAGTGAACATGTAATAAGTTGATTCAATTGATTAATCGATAGAATATTTATAATAATATTCATAGCCACTACACTATTTTACTGCAATAATAATATTTGCAATAGCAGAAGTCTTCGGGTGATTTACAGCATTTAATTTTGATTTTCGTTAAATAATGATTATTAATTCATTAGCATTTGAATAAATGCAATATCTCAGTAATTTCCATCTGTAATAGTTAAGGTGCGAACAGATATACGCGCCTCCAACCCGCTCCGCGCACGCTCCGCCCTCGTTCCACCCACGCTCCGCACTCGCACCGATCATGAACGTTACGGGAGATGTTAGCTCTTCTCGCGTTCCACTTTTGCTCCCCGGTCGATCATCAATCGATCTGCTTGAGTGACGTTCGATTGCGGAGCAGAGCGAAAGTCTGTACGCACCTTTAGAAGTTTAGAGAAGATATAGTAGTATAATAAAAAAACGTTAATTATACAATACAGTTCTTATGTGATGAAATTCCTTTGTAGAATTTCAGATTAACAGATGGAATTACTAAGATATTGCATTTATTGAAATGCTAATCATTAAATAGTCATTATTAAAGGAAAATCCAAATTAAATACTGTAAATTTGGATTTTCGTTTAATAATAATTGAATAGAATTAACTTGATTACAGTTTAATGCACATCAAATTTTTAGATTTTTTGACTAATAAAATATTCAATGGCACTCATTGAAATTTGAGATCTTTTCCACTCACATGCTATCCAATTAAATCACTGATTGAATTTGATCATGCTCTTCTATTACATTCTAGTGAACCTCAGAAACTTTCAAATTTCAGTTCAGTCTGTGATAATCATGACAGCAGAATTGAAATACTCGAATAGTTTGAATAGTGAATAATTGAATGGTTTGTAATTGATTGATTGTACTAAATTGTAGTAGATTACTGTAGTAGATTGTACTTACTGTACTGATTGTAATAGACACTTACTTGTTACTTTACTTACTTGTTACTTGTATTTGTCCTCCTGACAGTCTGAAGGCTGGGGAGTCGTCATTATTTTTCAGGTGATTTCCTCCATGAGCATGTCGTATATGTTGAAATGTATGCTCTTCAACATACTCTGATACTGCTTAGTAGGGTCGGGCCAATAGGTATGACTTCAGGCCTCTGGCAAATGCTGCACATGAAACTGTTTCATGGGAGGATAAGATATTGCACTGAAGTCTCATCTTAATTGACAAGAGAATTTGATTTTGATTTGAATTTGATTTAATTTTATTTAACTCGATTGTTATGAACATTTCCCTCAAGGAACAATTTTTTGGCGCGTCTCCAATCGTCGCTATAACGAATTTCACCTTCAACAAACATAACGAGCTGTATGTATAATATTGATTGGCGAGATTATTAACTTCGTTTGATATTAAAATTGGAAGTTGAAATCAAACAATTGACTGTATGATCTGAGTTTTAATAACATCGGGACGAATCCAATCAAATCCATCCACAGGAAACCGTAATAATCTACTCTTCATTTCCTTTCATTATTCGATGAATCAATATGATATTGTACACAGCCAATAAAGTGGAGCAAGCAAATCACGGAGGTGAAAGCAAACGATTATTATATTTGAACTGCGTCTTCCAATTTACTTTTTCCGGCTTGGTGTTGAACGAGATTAAATTTCAATTGAAGGTGGAGCTCTCTTTCGTTTTTTTATTATTGATAATAAAAGGAAGAGCTGGAGAGAAGTTCCCCGATTTACTGTCAATAATAAAAACGCTTTCAACTGAAGTGATGAGTGTGTCTGATGCGTTCAGGAACTCGATGGTGAAGGGTGGGGGTGAGTTGTCTTATGGGGAGGAGAGGAGTGAATAAGTTTCATCCCCTTAATAGCAAAAGTCAACTTCCACATCTCGGTCGGGCAAGTTTTTAATTTAATATCGTATAGTTTTTTACGGTCAGAAAGGAGAGTCTGATTCTATCAAAGAAAAACGCTGAAAAGTTTTCCGAGAAAAGTTGAACAGACCGCTTTTCCGTTTGAATTTTCATAATTCATTTTCGAGTATATTCTTTTGTCTCTGTGCGTAGTGGCACAAGCCCAAGAGAGAAAAAAGGTGCCATCGATGTGGAAAAGCCTCGGGCGAAGCAACAAAACGATTTCGAGTATCATCGCCAATTCGTCTTGACAGAGAAAAGTTATGAAAATTCAATTCTGCTGCCATTAATATCACAGACGTTGGACTGAAAGTGGAAAGTTGCTGAGGTTCACTAGAATGTAATAGAAGAACTTGATATAATTCAATCAGTGATTTTAATTAGATCGCATGTGAGTGAAAAAGATCACAAATTTCAATGAGAGCCTTTTCATATTATATAAGTCACAAAATCTGAAATTTTGATGTGTATTAAACTGTAATCAAGTTTGATTCTGATTGATGATTTGAAATTCCAGCTATTATTTGTGATAGTTGATCTGACCTGATACTTGAACGTATTTCCTTTTGTGTCATGAGAGATCAAACAGAGTAATCCAATCTCTTTTGTCGATTTGAATTAGTAAACTGCAATCTATAGTGTGATTCATGTTATGAAGTCTGTGGAAAAGATAAGAACGCATTTTGGCCAATTTCCTGTTTCCAACCCCTTCTACAGTACAACTTATTCCGGTTCAATGACCTAATATCAATTTTTGATTCTTGTTAATAATAATGGATTATTATCTCAAATATAATAATTCGACAACATAAACTGGATTATATTACACAACAGCGAATAGCATGCGAGTATCAAACAAGATTCAAATATTTGTACAAGTATTGCATCAAGTATTGTGCATCTGTATTAGAAATGAAAATGTTTTGTGCCAGTTAAACACATCGATTTTTGGACGAACGATTTTTTACCATCCTTATGAATTCTATCAGATCAAATGGAACTTGACAAACATAATCTGCTTGAAATCATCTGTTTGATCTAACAGACTTTATAAGGACGGCCAAACATCGTACGAACAAAAATCAAAGTGTGTGCCTTACAAATTCTATCAGATTGAATGGAACTTGGCAAACACCATGAACACATCACAAAATTATGTTTGTTGAGTTATGTTCAATCTGATAAAATTTATGAGGATGGCAAATAAATCGTACGTTCAAATTCCAATAGTTGCGTAAAGAAATCGATGTGTCTTTAGAAACACATCGATCAACGAACTTCATCGCACGAACGCCGTGTAGCGGTCTTGAATTTCTATATACAGACTACAGAATCAATGAAACTAACAACCGTCCTACACGTAAACAGTTTACCAAAAAAAGGGTCGACCAATTCGTAGCAGATTTGCACTCCCCAATTCATCGAAAGTATTCAGAGAAGAGCAGAGACCGAAAATTGTTGTTTGATTTGATTTGAATGTGACTGCGGTGCGCCCTTTAATTATTATTTTTGGCTTCAGAGTATCACCACCACCGGATGGGGGTGTGTTTGTGTGTTGGTGAGTAAGTAAGAAAGGCAGCTAACGATGCTGGAGGCTGGTGAAGACTTGTGTTGGGGGGGGGTGAAGAGGGGGCGCATTAGAGCAGTGAGGCAGAATAGGAGGTCGGCAACGACTGCGACTGTGGCAGCCTAATTAGAGCCTGTTTGAGTAGGCCGCAGGGCGTTTTCGAGTAGGACTTTGATCGGATGACGATTTGCCCTGAGATGGGGTCGGGGTTTGAGGGGCGTAGAGATCTCATAACAAGCGTTATCAATCAGCAGTAGCACTACGGGGCTGTGGTCTGCTCAAGGTAGAAGTAGGTGAGGGAAGGGGTGAGAGATTAATAGTCGTCCAAGGTCCGGTTACGGGGGGCCAGACTATCAGCACCACGATTATGATATTGCGATACCCGATAGGCTAGGCTGCTCCCTAGTACGGGGGTGTCGGTGCGAGAGGGGAAACGCCAATAAATCGCCTTTCCGGCGTGACTAACGTCATGTCCCACTTCGATACCGCTAACAAGCTCTCTCAGTCATCTTCGATGCCAAGTAAACTGACACTCGACAACCGGAACACCGTTCAATCAGCTCAGTTCGAACCGCATTTGTTAAAGTGGCCAAGCTATGATGGATCGTGACCTGTGGGATGCGTTCCAAGGAAATGCTACCAATCGATTACAATTTGTGAAATACAATAATCTGTTATGTATGTGAAAGATAATATATTGTTTTCAACTGGGAGAAAATATAGTTTATTCTACAAGTATGATGAGGATACAAGGATAGTGGACTACCGATCAGATGTTATGAAATCAATGCATTTATGAAATCTTCTTCTTCTTCTTCTTCTACAAACAAGGATTAGGCTTTAACCTGTTCCGACTCACATCTAGCCAATTATTCAAATAAACATAAAAAATCCTATTATTGCCAACGCTTGCGTGGTCTGCCAACATCTCTTTTGCCTACTGGCTGATAATTATATACTAATGGTATTCTTTCAGCTGACATTCTTTGAACATGCTCCCTCCATTGATGCCGATTCTCCTTAACTCCTTCATTCATGCTACAGATTTTCAATTTATGAAATTTATGAAATGTAGCCAAAAAAAGTGAACTCCTCAAGGTTTTTAATGAATAATCAAATCAAATCAAAGTTCATTCATCAAAAACAATTACAATACAAATTGGAATATTTGAATAATTTCTTAAATAATGTCCATCCCTATTTGAAATTGCTAAAACCGCATTGAAGCTGCATTCAAAACTTGATCCCTTTAACTGCAAATAAAACATATTAATAGACTCACCTTGATTCTGCTTCTTTGTTATAAGTAGCCCGCCAGTAATTTATTTTCTTTGGTATAAATGCTTCTTCCAAATCTGAGATTGCATCTTCATTATGAGGTATATTTCTATATACATGGATGAATCATGAATTGAAGAATATAGTTCAGTTTGGTGTAAGGTTCTAAAAAGCTGCGTACAGATATCCGCGCCTCCAACCCGCTCCGCCATCGTTCCTCCATCGCTCCGCAGTCGCTCCGCCCCCGCTCTGCAGTCTCACCGATCATGAACGTTACGGGAGATGTTAGCTCTTATCGCGTTCCACCCTTGCTCCCCGGTCGATCATCAATCGATCTGCTCGAGTGACGTTCGGTTGCGGAGCAGAGCGAAAGTCTGTACGCACCTTTAGAATCAGTAGACTATTCATGATTGAAAGAGCTTGAAATAAATTGAGTTCCACAATATTATTCCAACAGGGAATCTGCAAAAAAGAAATATTGATTGAATGGAGCCTACATCAACAAACAATTGAAGCAAATTATGAACAAATCTCGTGAGAAAAGCATGAGCCTTGATATTTATAATTCATTTATACAGATGGAAATTACTGATTTATTGCAATTATTCAAATGCTAATAAATTAATTATTTTTATTTAACGAAAATCCAAATTAAATGCTGTAATTTAATTTGGATTTTTGTTAAATAAAAATAATTAGTTCATTTATACTTGTAGATTATATTGGCAGAAATATCCATCATATTCATCCTCGTTGCAGAGAGACGAGTCATAATTCCTAATTTTACTGAACACAAATTTAATGATCATTATGAACACTTGAACTTATATTGCGTAAAAGCCTTGATATTGCAATATTGGAAATTTGTACGAATAAATTGTATTGGGAGCAAACTTACTCGGTCGACTGAGAATTCTTGCAGCTACAGTTCTGTTTAGCAATCATCATGGAGGGAGCAAATTCAATACTTTTGTGAAGTGGAGTGATAAATGAAAGCTGAGAAGATGATTGTGCTAGATTGTAAATTTAAATTGGACATCGAATTTCGAAAGTGGGATGAAAATTATAAAAAAATAACATTTTTGAGGATCTACAGCTTAAGAATAGAAAATGATTAAACCAATATTATAAGCTTGTAACGGTCTCGAAGAAAAGAGGAAATTATTGTACAGCCCAAGTTGAAATTATCATTGAAGTATTAAGAAAAGTTTGCTTTTTGAGCTCAGTTTGCTGAGTTGAGATTTCTAGTGTCTGCTAGTGAGTATAGATGAAGCAGACGTCCTCCAAAGGAATAGCAGTTGTGACCTCCAAGTTATGGCGAAACCAACCTCCTTTCCCAGACCACCTATGAACCATAAGAGGGCATAGGAGCCTCGTTGCGAGCTGGATGAAAGCAAAGTATCAGGTTGAGTTACTACTAGCGTACACATATAACACGTGTTCGCTCACTCCCTCTCACTTTCTCACTCTCTCTCTCTCTCTGACTCAGTGCTCATGGCTGAGCCGTGGCCCCTTGAGTGTCAATTAGTCGGATCCCTGGCGACAAATATGTCCCCCCACCGCCCCTTCTCCAGCTGCAAACCTCTGCACCAAATCACAGACGATACGCCCACCAAATTCGACTTTTCCTAGAGTTTTTTTCCAGCCGGAACGCATAGGATTCTTTCATTGGTATTGAAAGCCTGCTCTTATCGCTTGATAGAGCAGGAAGGAGCACATTAAGAATTTGATGAAAAAATTGAACCAACCCTATTTTGTAATTTCAACTCTTTCCAACTTACTCGACAGAAACACATTATTGACCGTCTATTATGCATATGTTTACTCCCACTTGAGCTACGCACAATATTTTGGGGTAATTCTGTAGACAGCCGTAGAATTTTCATCATGCATAAAAAGACATTGAGAATCATCTGTAGACTGAGATCGAGGGACTCATGTAAAGCATTTTTCAAAGACCTTAAAATACTCACACTCCCTTCCATTTACATTTACCAGCTAGTAGTTTTTGTTAAAGTAAATATCAGTAAGTTCCAATTTTGTACAGATAATCATGAATATAATACTCGAAATGGAAATATCATTGCATTTCCAATCCATAGAAATGTAGCTTTTAAAAAAACTCCATTTTATTCAGGAATGAAACTCTATAATAGGTTGCCAACAAACATTCAAAACATTGAATAAGTCATTCTATTCAAGCAGGCAGTCAAAAAAATGTTATTAGAGAAAAGCCCATACGCAATCACAGAATTTTATTAACAAGAAAATTGATTTATATAAATATATATATATATATTTATAATATATATCATTACCTTCCTTAATGATACTTGACACTTCCTGAATAAATATTTTATTTTTTGATTGTATGTATTAGTATCAGTAGGTACTGACAAGTTACCTGTCAAATGGGTTTATTTCCAAAATTGATGTAATGTAATGATTATGATACAGATAAATAAATAAATATAGTTGTGACTTGGTGCTAAAACTACCAATATATATTTATCACTATTTATTCATTCGATGATACATGAAACACAATTCATTAAAATTATTGAGGAAGGACCAACAGCCACAGCCCAAAACTGTTCCTTCCCCGAAAAGTACAAAAAGTAGGTTATGGTTCATTCACTTTTTAATTTGAGTCACATTTTCAGTTCAGACACTAACTTGAAAACATATAGTTTTGTCATTTTAGTTATTGACATGTCAATTAGTTATCATCATTATTATAATCATATTGGTAGCTCTTGCATCAAGACACAAAACTCAATTTAGATGAGTATTTTGTTTGAATTTATTTTATAAGCAGTTTTATTTGAGTTCTGAACGTATTTAACGCCCGTTTCAAATCAAATATTATTTCGCCATAATAAAAATACTTTTTATGGAATTCATGTTTCCAGACAAGAATTTTCTTGAGCAGACAGTATTGTATTCAATGACCAGTGATATCAACTGTGTAATATAATTATTTTTTATGTGAGTAATGTCATTGAATAAAGCTTGATTTGATTTCATAATATATTCCTAGATGTAAGCACACTCTGTTGTACACCTATATTCTCTTCACTTTCAGTATTTTTGTAAAGTACAATAATAATACCTAATTATTCATTTATATACAGCAAATTTTTGGATACAGCAAATTATATAAAGTAAGAAAAGAAAAACAGGCTATTGCCCAAAATTTTAATTATAATTATAAATGAGCTTATGTACAAAAGGTATTTACATTGAAACATATTCGAAATTGAAGTAACTTTAATTTTTCATATCATCATAGAACAATTCTACTTTTTTATGGAAAACTATGGTTTTAGCCGTTTGAATATTCTGTGAGCTTCATTTTACTTTCCTTTCCCTATTACCGTAGGTAAGGAAAGTATTGTTTCCAAAAAAATAAGGTACTCTGATTTTTTTTCTCTTGAATTGTTGTGTGTGTATTTTTTAGAATGACAGCAAATTTTCTGGGTTATATTCTTAAGACGCTTCAATTGGAGAAGTGACAAATTTCATTTCGACACGATTAGTTTCATTGCACCGGTTCATACACAGTTAGGGCGAGACCATATTAGGCGTTTTAGAGTAGACAGGGCAGGAAGCTTTCTGATTGGCTAATTAGTTTGACGCCTGAAAACGCCCAATAAGTCCCGCCCTTATTGTTTGAAACCATCCACTATTATTTGAACTAATAATCCAACCACAAATGGAATTTCATCCTGATAAACAAGTTGGATACTTATATCCTATTATATTAAGCGAGCAATTTCTGTATATATCTGGCTATTTGGATATTTACGTTCAACGGATCTCGAGAACGGCTCTAAAGATTTTCACGAAATTTGGAACATAGTATGTTTATGATATAAAGATTCAATTTAACTAAGTCTCATCCCTGGGAAAACTCGCTGAAGGACATGAAAAGGATAATTCATCCTTGGAAAACAGATGATAATTTCGTCGTCTCTCGATAACAGAAGATGCTTGTGCCTGTGTGGGAGAGAAACAGAATTATTTCCAGCTGTATAATCATAATCAATCAGCAAGAAATTTTATCAAGCTAGACAATTTGATCGACTTGATCAAAATAATCTGATTTGTTGACATGACATGATAATTCTCCTAAACTAGAGTATATCATAATTTTCAAAGTTGATCATTATTTGAAAATTTTAAGTGATTAGTGAGTGTTATTTTGTTATTCAATTTGGTTTGTAAATAATCTGAATAATAAATTTTCTGTTTTTAAATGTTTGAACAGAAAATTGAACCTAAATTCAAGTGTATGGAACATAACCTACTTTCTGGACTATTTATAGTGTATAAATCAAAATTCGGGGAGGAAACAGTTTTGGGCTGTGCCTGTTGGTCCTTCCCCAATCATTTTAAAGAATTGTGTTCTGTTTATATCAAAAGTCAATAAATAAATAACGAGCGAAGCTCGGTGCCCCGATATTTGAAGTTTAGAAGAGAAGTATTTGAACAAGTTTGAAATAGGTGGATCGGTTGAATGACCGGTGATAGGTGATCGGTTTCGAGGTTGAGTGGTAGAGAGGACTTCAACTCCTAACTCCGCCTAATAAAGGTTTTTTTCATTTCTTTTTCATTTCAATGACGGAAGGGATGATGTTAGGAGGGGGTGTGGGGGTTCACGGCTCAATCACCTGACGCAAATGTCCTTCATCTGCAGAAACGCACAATGCAATTAGCAACCGCAGAAACAATAATTAATCGACGTTCATTTGTTGAATGCAATCCGACCGAACACAATAAATTGAATGGGCATCGGATTGTGTAAGCGCCGCCTATCATAATTATTATCATCATTATTTGAGCCCATCACTCTGACGTCTGTACCGATATCCACTGTCAGCTGCCAGCTGACACTCCTCCATATAACTAATGCTGACACTTTGAAGTGAGTTTCAATAGCTGGACAGTCATGGTCACGTGGCTAGAACTTGTGCCTCACTGAGAATATAGTACACATTTCCATCTCATGTCAATTTGTTATTGACAGCTTCTGAAACCATTGAAAAAATCAAACAGATTTGTGAGTAAAATGATTAATAATTACAGTACCTATTCGTTTCGTGTGGGAGCACAATGAGGGATTTCAGAGTAATGAACAACGTGTATCGCATCACATGTAAGCAACTAAGGGATCATTTTCCAAACTGAATTATAATACGTTCAAGTTTCTTATTGCAGAGATGGAAGTAACACGTTTTCCAGTTGATGAGTTGACGTTACCTGTTTCATTTTTCAGACTGGTTGTAGCTGATTAATTGATGTTATTTCAACAGATCCATCTGAATAACAAGCGAATATAGGAAAAATTTATTCAGTTAGAAATACCAATGATTGGTTAACCTTCCGGCAGTCGCGCTGTTGTAAAAAGTACAACAGTATCAGTTTTTTTGCTGCACAAAACTATTGAATGGGGTGGTGTTAGTAAATGAGTCACCTATGCATTCCAAAACTTTCCCCTCATCACTCCACTGAGTTGCAGTATCAATCAAGCAATGGTTCAGTCTTTAGGTGCCATTTAGTCACGACAGTGCATGAGTCGCACTGTGCATAAGATTGGGAAAGACTGTATACGGGGACAGTAAACGAACCAATAACACAAAATTTTTGGCTTTGCTTGATGTACCTTATTGAGCTATGAAATGGTTATCATCCAAATATTCATAGGCGTACAATAATCCAAGAAGATGGAAAAAGTAATTATACAATTAATTAATGTAAGGACCTTACGTTCCAAATTTAAAGTCATTCCGTTAATTGGGAGATGAGATATCGTGTACACAGACGCACATACACACACATACAGACCAATACCAAAAACCACTTTTTTGGACTCAGGGGACCTTGAAACTTATAGAAATTTAGGAATTGGGGTACCTTAATTTTTTTCGGAAAGCAATACTTTCCTTACCTATGGTAATAGGGCAAGGAAAGTAAAAAGGTTGAATCATGGTACCTAGAAACAGGTATTCTAGGTACGTTGGGTTTAACTAAAATTCTAGATTAGACCATCAGCTGACTCAATTGAAACACATTATAATGAACATACATGATTGATTCATCCATTAACGGGTTTGATAGTTGTACCAACTTTGGAGAAAGCGACCCTTAATATGATTCATTTTTAGATTAAACCACCAGCTGATTCCTTCTGTTCAAGCATTCACTGTGCAAAATGCCCTTAGTTTTATATATAGTATTTACCCCTGTATAAAATGTGATATGCAATGATTTAAGACAAAGGTTTAGTCATATGATCAGTAGATCAGAAACAAGCTTTTTTACTTTCCTTGCCCTATTACCATAGGTAAGGAAAGTATTGCTTTCCGAAAGAAATTAAGGTACCCCAATTTCTAAATTTCTATACGTTTCAAGGTCCCCTGAGTCCAAAAAAGTGGTTTTTGGGTATTGGTCTGTATGTGTGTGTGTATGAGTGTATGTGTGTCTGTGTACACGATATCTCATCTCCCAATTAAGGGAATGACTTGAAATTTGGAACTTAAGGTCCTTACACTATAAGGATCCGACACGAACATTCTCGATCAAGTGCAATTCAAGATGACGGCTAAAATGGCAAAAATGTCGTCAAAAACAGGGTTTTTCGCGATTTTCTCGAAAACGGCTCCAACGGTTTTAATCAAATTCATACCTAGAAAAGTCATTGATAAGCTTTAACAACTGCCACAAGTCACATATCTGTAAAAATTTCAGGAGCACTGCACCATCTATGCGAAGTTTGATTTCAGATTCCCAATTATCAGGCATCAGATACAAATTAAACAAAAAAATTCAAGTGGAAAAGATTGAGCTTAAAAATCTCTACAATTAATAATCAGTAACATTTCCACCTAAAATTGGAAAATAAGCTCGAAATTTGAGAAAATAAGATTATTCATTTGCAAACTGATGGCAACTGTTTATTCTATTAAATCATACACTATGAAGAGTTAGCAGACTTCGTGTGTCTCCAGCGTTATTGTCCTGTCACCAGCTGGCAGATCTTTGAATAGTAGAATTGAGATGCGCGTGTACACTAGCGTCAGGTGATAAATTTTCATAACGGCAAGGAAAGTTGTGTGAGTGCGCCACACCAGATTTTTTGCTTCCGTCCTAACACAGTGAGCGATGCATTCATTCAACTGCATGATACGCCATTCACTTTCGGGTTGTCTCAGGCTGTCCACTAACGGACAGTACACTGTTACGTACACGGTACACGGTAACATACACTGTTGCGTCATCACAGCGGAAAGCGGCTACGAGCAAAATTTTTGTCGTTCGTTTTTTGTATATCTGATTTTCTGTTGTTAATTTTTTCTTCGCTGTTCTATTTAAGGTTGTGTTTCATGCATGTTTACCATGCTTGTTCTACCGTTAGTGGCCAGCCTAATGCATATTAAATGCAAATATTGGAAATGTTTCCAAATAACTTGCTATAAATTGAGGTCTGTACTGAATGCATCTAGAATGAGAATGATTTACTTCGCAATAGTTCAATCACTACTGCAATACTGATTAGTAATTTGGGGAGGTACTTTCAATTCTCACCTTTCATCTCTATTCACCGTTCAAAAAATGATAATAAAGACTATTTTAAATCGACCCTTACTATACGCCTCGATAAATGCTTTTAATGATCTGAAATTCATGACCATCCGCCAACTATATGTACTTAGTATCTTTAAATACTTCAATAGATGAATAGATATAGAAATGACTTTCCAAAAATAAATAATGAAGCTTACAGAACCAGATACAATGAAAATAAACTCGCATGTTACGTTTCAGACTTCACACTAATTCGAAAACAGCTCATTTATATTGCTCCAAAAATTATAAATAATATCCCAAATGATCTCACCAATCAAAAAGTGATTAAATATATCCCACCAACCGTTAAAAACTGGATAATTCAATCTTATTACTTTAATATCAACGTAATATAGGCTAGATATTTTCCCCTAATAGTTCGACATCTTATTTTTGGAATTATGATCTAAATTCTTGAGTTCTGTAATGTCTTTTCTTTTACTCTTGTTATAATGTAATTATTGCTACTCCTGAAACTGGCGGACAAGTTATACTTTTGCCAGTAGAAATCCACTATGTAAAATAAATAATACAGTGTAATATGTATATTAATAACTATGTTATTTTGCTTTTGAGAACTTGTATTTTGATTTTGTATTGTGTACGTTTTTGTGGAATAAATTTGAATTTGAATTTAATAACTGAGCGTTCAGCCAAAACAAGCGCTTTATCCACTATAGCCTACAGTCATTCTGAAGTTAATCAGTGCACTGTCACTGAATGTATTACCAGTTGAACTTGATTTATTCATGTAGAAATTTAATAGCCATTTCAAAGGGCACCTCTACAAAACCTGAGAATTAAAAAAACGCAATAATATTCAAATCAAATCCAAAAATAATATAGTTCAGAATAATACAAGGACTCGTCACAATTCCAACGCAGTATTATCGAAAATACAACTTATATTTGCCTTTTAGTGGCTTCAATATTGTAGAACGCTTCTGATTATTATAATAGAGGACGAAATGGTATTACAGGTACCACTCTAATATCAATAAATGCCACATTTGAAAAAATATATTTGTGTATTACATTCGACAATTTACAAAAAAATTTACACCATGAAAAACAAATAATATACAATTAGTCAATGAACAACAACCAATATTAATCATAACAGCAATAACTGAACAGAGTTTTTAATGTATCGTCAATAGTTGCTGCTATTCAATTTATCTACAAATGAATTCGTTTTATTTCGAGCTACTGTATGTAACACCAATAACAATCGAACAATTCATCTAAATTTTCCAAATTTAAGTTTCTTAACACTGTCAATCTCTACATTAGCATATTTATTATAAACAAAAGCTTACTTTGGGAGACCTTAATATCATCACCAACGTTTAGAATCTTACTACACAAGATGGAGATTCAAAATTAATCAATTTACACTGCACAAAGTGGTAAAAAAATCTTACAGGTCATTCGTTCTGAGAAAATCGAGGAAATTCTCCACAAGTTTGTTTATCATACAAAATTAGAATCACTAATTAAAACCGTTCCATGAAAACTTGAAACTTTTCAAAATTATAACAAACCACATCTAATTACTCATTATTTTTTCAATGATTCGGTAAAAATGTACAACTATATTTCATCCTCCAACAGTATTTTTCATATCGAGCAGTCTGTCAGTTGACATGCCTATTTCATGGTATGGCAAGTAGGAAATAAAATAGTTTAATCCGTTATAAATCGTTAATATATTAATAGAATAAAAACTGGGAGATTGAAAGAGATTTAATAATGAATTAAAATATCGTCATAATCGAACAATAGAGAAATCTGAGTTCTTTGATAACAACGTCACAAATAATAATTCATTCATTTATGATAATTTCATTATTTGAAAAAATAATTTCAAAATTACATTTTTGCTGAGACAGTTAATACATCACTCATAAATAGATTTCAAATAGTTTTGTCCTTTAAATGTAAAACAGTTATTGATGAAAGCCAATGTACCTACAATAACTAGATTATATTCTAGATACATTAGTTCCAGCTATAATAAGATAATGATGATAACATAACCATCATAGTTTTCTACACGTAATAAAAGAGTCGGAGAACTGATCTGAAGGACAGTCTAAAAACATACATTGCCTTGAAGTATTAATTTTGTCATTAAATGAATAACTTTAAAAACATCAATTGAATAAGTAATTTTTATGCACTTATATTGAATAGGGTATCCAATTATAAAATAGGGTATCCACTTATTGAATACTGTAGAAAAATCTGCGGTTATTTACTATTGGTGAAATATAAAAAGAGCACGAAAATAATGATAGCAGATAAAATATAAATATCGGTATGATTTGGTGTTACTTAGAAATGGATAAATTGGAAAATATTTCATTAATGAAACATTTTGTTGCAATGTTTCTGGTCTGTCTCATCAAAGTTGTAAAACTTTTGAAAGGTATCGATTATTATAAAATTTCAAGAGGATAGTCAATATGTCTGTATCAATGCACTTGAAACTGATGGGGAAAGTTAATAAGCCTTCATACTTCAAATACTATGAAAAGGAGATATTGAAAGAGCCCTCACCGACTGTTATAATATCACATCGAGTACCTTCAGATAAGTTATCACTTTTGCTAGTAGATGATTCTAAATCATGTTGAAAGGTGGATGGTCTGTTCTGAACAACTTGTGATAGATCCGTTATTTATTTAATTTACATAGTCATGAGATATCATGAGTTTGGGAGAAAAATGTTGAAACCACAAACTAATCGAATTTCATCACACGTTTAATAAGTACAGATTCAAATAAATAGTTTTGATAATTGAATGTTACCCATCCCTAACAAATGTATTAATAGTCGCTCCTAATATTCGCGAGAATAATAAAAATATCACATAAACAATAGGATCCCTTCAAAAAACCACAGATGTAAATTATAGAGATTGAATAACTCCAAAATACATTTTACTAGATAGAGGAGGTTTTTCCAAGGAGTTGGAATTCTATTTTTTTAAATGGGGATTTTTATTAGATAATTGAATCAACAACATCGATTTTTACTATAATATTCAGTTGAATATTTAGAATAATGATCACTTATTTTGAAAGTGATTTCTAACATCATTGTGATTCTCCATTTTCTTTTCATTATAAAGTATTTTTTCTTATCAATTATTTCAAATTAGTAAATATTATCCATTGTATTCTTTCAGTTTTGTATTATCATTTTATTTTCTTAATTAAAGATTTTCTAATTTAATATTTTTGTATTGTTATCATGTAACAGAGAATTGAGTGTAAGAGAGGGCCGACTGCGCCCTAACTTTGCTCTCTAAGGAAAAAATGAAGGCTGTCATTCAATTCAATTCGATAACACTTATTTACTGCGTAACAAATCCAAACTTTAACAAGGGTGTAAGGCAAATACAGAATTGTAAAACTAGTTTCAAAGTATTTAAAATAGCAGCGAATACACAGAAATATTCCGTTTACAAGGCATTTCTAATACAGTGCTGCCTTTCAAACAAACCATATAGGTCCTCCTCCCTCAAGTCTAATTAACAAATCATCTACTTGAGTGTCAAAATAAGCTTGTGTGTACATGTTTGTATTTATTGCATGGAACATTGGTTAAGAAAAACAATCTCTTGAACACTCAAATTCCTCAACAAGTCATTGAATGTGATTTTTCAAGATACAAAACATTTTAGTTTTTTCGTGGTTTTACTAAAGTCTATGGGTGGTTAATTATCTACTTGCAGCTCGCAAATACTTCTAATTAACGACAAAGGCTTGTTTAAAACACTACACAATATCACCTTAGTGATATCATACATAGAGAGGTAATATTACCCTAAGGCTAGTTACACACACATCGATTTTTGGTCGTACGATATTTTGTCGTCACTATGAATTCTATGAGATTAAACGGAACTTGGCAAACATCATATGTTTGAAATCATCTGTTCAATCTAATAGAATTTATAAGGACGGTAAAATATCGTACGACCAAAAATCGATGTGTATGTAACTATCTTAAACATTGGAAATAAATATACATTTAAGTAGTGAAAGTTTTAGAATAGTGGAGAAACTAATAATTAATGGAAAAAAATCTATGATGATCATGCTTCTGCTGATGATAATTATGATTGTAATATATAACTAAAACAAAAATTTGACACCTTGCCATTGTTGAATACCAAAATATATAATAAATATGTTTGTTGAAAATCCCTATCAGTTTCATGGCGAATTACTGTCCACAAAACTAAATAACTGACAGAGAGAATAATCAGGTTTTATGATATAGAAAACTATCAAAATTACAGTATGATTGACATGATATGATCCACCTCCCAGTGGAGGCTTCCTTTGAATCAAATGATTGAGGAAGAGTAGACTTTTGAGTTCAAAATTGTTTTTGAGCTGTTTCAGAAATTGATTATAATTAGATATTCCAGGATTCGAGAAGAGCATCATCACAGCTGTATACTCATGTTCATAGTTTGATTCATATTGTTCAACATGCAAATCCTGAGTGAAAAGCTGTAGTAACGTTGAATGAAGAAAAATAATTAAAAAAGCTCGGAAAATGTAACTAAGACAGCCTTACAATTCCGGTAGCAATACTACTAAAACTAAATAACTTAAAACATGAGACTGGATTACAAACACAGAAATAAATTGGAATGGACAAATAAGAGGCGAAGAAAGGTCCAATTTATTTGTTTGTTTCTCAAAAGTCAAGCAGCGGAGTTTGTCTTAAATACAAGTCAGGTCTCACAGGTATCAATGCCTTACACTATGCATCACAATTTTTCTAAGTAACAGGTAGTCCGTTCCCCATACTAAACTGAGCCAGCGATTTGGCTAGGCAGTTTAAATCAGGGGTCTGTTGCAATGAACAATTTTCCCAAACTACAATTCGTTTACTAAGTCAATGAAGGCATGAACAAAAATCAAATCATGATAGTCATAACAATATATATGTTCCAGTAATATGGTTGGTACATGGAAATGATGAATAAGTATTCAAATTGCTAAGGTTGATGATTTGCAAGCTTTGTTGAAGCCAGTGGGATAAAACTTAACAAGTGAACATATGAGATTACAAGTTGGCCAAGTTCCATCTACATGAAAACTGGTCGCATTCAAAATTTCTTCGCCAATCACACATAATTATCCTGAGAGGTGTTTAGATATTGAACTGTCATCAATTAAGTGAAATAGGAACTCACTTCCTCTAGGCAATAATGATAACTGATGTATATTTACATTTACAAACTCTCCTTGATTAAAAAGAATTAGCAGAAGGTGAATTCTTAATTATTGCTTCAGGGATCACAGTTTCTACAAAAAAACCATACACTGATTGCACCTGGATCAGGAACCTTTTATCAGCTTCAAATATCAAGTACGCGTTGTGCTGTTCCCGGATTGAAGTTGAGGATTTTTACAGATGGAATTAGATAGAGAATGCATTTATTCAAATGCTAATTAATATATAATTATTATTTAACGAAAATCCTAAATAAATGCTGTAAATCACCTAGGACATGCAGAAGTCTTCGGGGTGATTTACAGCATTCATTTAGGATTTGAGTTAAATAATAATTTTAAATATTTTTCTGTTCATTAAAAGTTGTGAGGGAAGCCAGTTACAAACACATCGATTTATGAACGAACGTTGGAAGTTTTGCCGTCCTCATGAAAGCCAGTTAGTTATGCACACATATAACTGATGTTTATACACACACATAACTGATATTTATACACACATATAACACGATGTGTTATACACACATCGATTTCTGGACGATCGATTTTTTGCCGTTTATAAATTCTATTAGAATGAATGTAACTTGTCAAACACATAAGTGCACATACACATATGTTTTCCAAGTAGAATTCATAAGAACGGAAAAACTCGATGTGTGTGCAACTAGACAAACTCCACCAGATTGAACGGAGCTTGGCAAACACAAGATATGTGCAAATTCTAACCATGTGTTAGCCAAGTTACGTTTAATTCTAATAGAATTCATAACGACGGCACAGAAGCGAACGTCCATAGATCGATGTGTGTTAATTGGCTTGATTGTTATGAATGGACCCCAGACGTAATCTTTGTACACAGGACTAATATTTATAAAGCGAACAAAATCAACAGGAATTGTGACTTAAAAACTAACTTTATTTAATGATGGAGGGCGAACATCACTGGGGGGGTCCTGTGTCGGGCGCGGGGGGAGGCGTAGGAGAAGACGTTGTCGTTCCGGATTCCAGACCAGCGGAATCCGACGACGTTGAGGTCTGTGGGAGGGAGGCTTCTTCACTGGGAGCTGGCTCTGGGGGGGCGCTGGTCCCTTCAGGAGTCCCAGCAGCTGGGGAGGATGCTGCAGGGGGAGGAGGTGATGGCGAGGAGGAGGAGGAGGTAGCAGGAGGAGGGGGCTGGGTAGGAGCGACTATGACACTCTGCTGCGACCTGATCAGAACCTGCTGGAGGTGCGCCTGTTGCAGAATCAGTGGCAACTCGTAGTGATGGAAAAAATACACCATCGAGTGCTGAAACAGACAAAAACATCAAATATTTATTAAACAAAAAACAAGCTACAAAGATGTTATAATAGTATAACACATTTTGTGTTGGTTTTCTATGGTGAGGTCCACGTTATAATGGCGGTAGAGAACGATAGGACAGCGTTGACGATTCTCTGCCTTGTCACTGCCTTCAACAGAATATATCTGATAGCGGCATATCTGATGAAATATCAAATAGTAAAAGTAAAGTAAATTCGTATGGCTTTTGTTGGTGGGGAGTCCCTTGCGGGAAGGTCCCACCGCCTGAATATATAATTTTAAGCCGTCAATGAGCCTTACGACTGTCATACTTCAGCCGGAACCGACAATTAACGTGTCCATCCGATAACACGGGAGTGATCTGGTTAAAAAACTTTTGGTATTAAGAGGGTTTGAACCCGGGATCTCTATGCTGCTACGCAAGCACTCTATCCACTAGACCACGGATCACTCCAAATATATGTTAAAAACGATCTATTATAATTTAATTCATCAAGAAAATATATTTTTCAATTATTTAGTAATAAATTTCCATAATTGATATTTTGTTAATATTAATTTATATTTCAACGTTTTTGAAAAATGATCTGACAACGTTGCAGAGGTAAAAAAGGAGAGTGCTATCGGCTTTGTCGGGAGATAGACAAGGATAGCAACAGCAATGTTTATCAAATATTGCTGAATGCACAATACATTCTTTTGAGGAGACCTAAAGATGCGTACAGACTTTCGCTCTGCTCCGCAACCGAACGTCACTCCAGCAGAGCGATTGATGATCGACCGGGTCCAAGAGTGGTTCGACCGGGGAGCGCGAGAAGATCTAACATCTTCTGTAACGTTCATGATGGGTGCGTGGGAGGAGCGACTGTGGTTCGAAGGTGGTACGAGGGCGGTACGAGGAGGAGCGTGCTTGGTGCGGGTCGGAAGCGCGCATATGTGTAAGCAGCTTTAGAGAGCTGCATGAATCCACAACAGAGCTGTAGAATGGTTAAAGAAGCTACAAATAGAATATTGTGAGTGACTATGGAAGAAGAACTGAATATTTTTATTTTTTATGCTAGGCCTGAACTGATATGTAATGTTTTGGAGACGAGGGTCCAAGACCTGATTATTATTTAATTTCCTGAAAAGAAAAAAAAAGAATTTCAAGGCTTATGTTGGCGTCGGACCATACGATTGAATGAATCAAATAGTGTCATTATAACGTATATCTCACTATAGTGCAGCAGAACAGCTTGGAAATCGCCATGAAATATTTAAATTTAGAGTGAAACAGCATTGTAGATTGAACATCCAATTAATAACTATAGTTTAGGAAAGTTCATTACAGGAGTAAAAATTCGATAATGGATGCTTGGAAATAGTTGAAAGAGACAGCTGTAAACCCACTCCTCTAGTGAGGTCCATGTTATAATGGCAGTGTACGATACTGTTGCTGTCCTTTTCTATCATACATGAAAACAGATAACGCTATCTCTCTCTAGCTTTGCAATGTTGTCAGATTGCCAGAATATTTTATATTTACTTTTGACAGCGACTGTACAACAGTGAACAATTCATTATCAGTTGCCATTTTTTTCTTCATTCTATCAAAATACTTGAGTACACAAGTCATATAATTGATTTAAAATGTATTTTTGAAACAATGGAATAATTTTTAGACATTACCGTATGAGAACACAAATTAAAATACCTGAAATGACATTTTAAAAGTTGATAACTAACCATCCTAGACTTCATCCATGCTACATTTAGCCTACACGTATAGGTTAGACCTACTCGTACCGGTATAAATAATATTGAAAAGTTATTTCAGAACTATTTCCATTGAAATTACTTATATTAAAAATGGGATTTCTATTTTTCTATTATTTTTAAAAGAAATTGGAATAGAATACCTACCAAATAACTCAATTTCTGTTGTTTTTGAAATTCAGATTGTTGTATCACAGCTTTTTAAATTAGCCGCCATTTCAGGTTTGTATAAAAATAGAAATCTAATCTTAGTTATGAAAGCAAATTTTCGAATCAAATTATTAAAAAAATTTCTTGATTAAATTGTCATTAAATTGATTATTTAATCAAGGAAATAATAATTATTATTAGATCAAATTTAATGGGATGAATTGAGTAACAGCTGTGTACACTCAGTGGCAAAATGGAGACACTTGGCAACGTTTTTCTCCTATCTTTCTTCACTGCCATTATAACGTGGACCTCACTATATACACTCCAGCGTTACAGGAGTAAACATACTCCTATATACTCCAAGTTGTTTTATTATTGAGAACTGATATTTGTAGTAACATTGTTGAAGTAAGCATGAAATTAAAGACAATACAAGCTCCATTGCAGTAGTGACTAGTGAACAACTATAATACTATAGAATTGAATATTATGTCGTAATGAATGGGCATCTGACGAACGTTATCATTATCTTCACTTCAGGGATTAGGTTTATTAATCAACCTGTTCCGGTACCCATCTTTTCTCGGCCTTCCTACATCTCTTTTTCCAGTAGGTCTATAGTTTTGGACTTCAAGTGGCATTCTATTCAAATGACTTTACCAGTTGCGTCTATTTTGTATAATTATTTCATGCAGAGGAGCAACCGATAGAACCTATCTTATATCACTATTTCTGATTCTATCAATTCTAGTGCAGCCAAATACAATCCTTAGAAACCTCATTTCTGCAGCTTGAATTCGACTGTCCATTTTTCGTGAGTCAGATCGAACGTATATAATTAAATTCGACAGGTTTTTGATCGTAGCTCATCTATAGAACCTACATTATGTTAGGGATAGGAAGTATGAAGAAGCTGGGAATAGAATGGGAGGCAAAACGGTGAGTGCTGGTGTGAAAGTTGAAGAGGTTGTGACAGAAGGGAGAGAGAGAGAGAGAGAGACAAGACGAAACGAGCAGTAACGACCTTCGACATACAAGCAGCGAACACGAGGTTAAATGGGGCCAACAAGGAAAGTGTCCTCCCGCTGCCGTCTTTTCGGCGAACACGTCGTCTGACAGGCGACACAAAAATTGCACCCTTGACGTATTAAAGTAGATTTAATTTTAATTTGCGGCGCCGCCCTGTTGGCGGTGAAGCGGCAGCAACGAGAAACGAGAACGGAGTCCCGCATAGTAATGAGCCTTTTCCTTGTCGACAGTATTAATATTGTTATTTTCTTTTCCGCTTCAACGATTCTCCACACTTTCTTCCTTTTTTCATCGATTTCCCTTTTTTCCTTTGAAAAAAACACAACTCGTGGCCCACCATTCAGCTCGCATCAAGTTCTCACACACTAACAAGCTGTTTTTTTTTGGCCATGCAATTTTGCAATTCATTGTGCACGATGATAAATTAGACTGAGATAACTGGAGTTAATTCACTGAAACACGGGTAGTCCAGTCACTATATACATTGGTAGAGATATCGATATGCGGTTTCCGCCATTCATTTTTGCTTGAAATTCTGTGTCGAAATCATGTATCGCATGACCACCTTCCTATTTAAAAAAATAAAGTTGCATCAATATGGCGGATCCAAGATGGTGGACTAGATTTTTTAAGTCATTATAAAGCAGTTTTTTCAATTTGAGTAGGATCCCCAATCACACCCACCGTCAAATTACCTTTTTGTATGAGATATTAAGAGCAATGTTATAATTCGGAAATAGGGCTGAAACAGGCACTTCGTTCTAGCGTGTTTCGGACGCTATTTTCCAACCGATAATCATGAAAATGGTACCAAATTTTTCAGAAAGATTTGGACATCTGGCGCCGTACCGCAAAATTCAAATTTTCCAACTATAAAATGACTTTAAAATTCGATGAACTTGGAGAAAATTTGGCAAAGTTTGACGTTCAATAGGAAAAAAATGATGAGTGATATCAAAATTTGGCGGTACGGCGCCAGATGTCCAAATCTTTCTGAACAATTTGGTACCATTTTCATGATTATCGGTTGGAAAATAGCGTCCGAAACACGCTAGAACGAAGTACCTGCAAAGAACTCTCGATCGAGAAAGCTTCAATTCCCTACTAGCCTTTCGAAAAAGTGTGGTCGAACTCACTAACACAGTCCCAACTGCTATGTTTGTGAGTACACACACTCACACCGGAGAACCGGAAAACTTGTTTTTGGTTGTCAAAGCAATTGATTGTTTTTGTTCAATGAGATATTGCCCGTCTTCTTGTCTGCGCTATTGTGTTTTATGTTATATACTATATTCATATAATATGCTCTATTATTCTATATGCTTATACAGTAGTTTGACATCCATATTATTATTTATTCCCATTTCATTTCAATATCACATGAAATCTGTACTATATTCTATTTGTACAGCTATTTTGGAGACATGGTTCATTCTTCTCTCATCGAATTCTTTATTATCCATGTTGGGCCATGCATGGCAATTCAAATTCAACCCAAGAACTTTACATTCCCTAACCGGGAAAAATTTAGTATTGGAGAGATCAAGTTTTACATGTTTTTTTCTTATACTGTAATTAGAAAACAACCAATCATTCCTAAATTCTCGAGAAAAAGTAAGTTATTGGATAATATGAATGAATAATAGTTCATGCTTCCACGAAAATTTCTGCAATAAAAAAATACTTTTAGTATACTGCAAGATTTCCAAGATAAGCCAATTCTCTGTTCACTTTTTTTTCATTTACATTTACTTTCTTTGAAGTGGTAATAGGGTACAAGTATTCAATTGGAAGAAAGGTGAAATGCAAAAACTAATGTACAGTATGACACTGTACATTGTCATTGTCCAGGAGTGGTAACGTTGGGGGGGGGGGAAGATTGCGCAGACTGCGTCCTTGTCATGGTCACCTTGTAGTGAGGGGGGTTTCCAATAGGATCAATATTGTAACGACTGACGATCTTCTTGTTTGGAATGTTTTCTGAATCGTGCAGAATCACAAATACTTTGCTTCTGAATAAAATTATGCTTATATGAATCATAACTTTTTTGGGTTTAGGCGCCTGCTGGCGCCTGCGCGGTAGATTCTATTAATTCATAATTGACCAGAAATGAATTCGATTGTTTATAAAATAGAAAAATAGACAGTTATCAACTGTCCATTGTTCAGTTGTTTACAGGCCGTTGTACATGGTGATCTGCAATTGTTTTGGTGAATCAGGAATTAGGTACTTCTCGTAATATTTGCTACCGTATATTAGGCCAGTTCTGAATCGTGCTGATACAGTCACAAGTACTTTGCTTCTGATTAAAACTATGCTTATGAATCATTGTAGCGTTATAATATTTAGCGTTGTTGTATGATTTGAATTTTTGTGCCTTGTTATTTATTTATTTATTAGATTACCACAAACAATATAATGATCGGGAAGAAAAAACAGGTTATTGCCCAAAACTTTTTCAATTTCCTAATTCAGTTTCAAATTGTGCAAATATAATACATAGGTTATGTCCATTTCAATTTTCTACACCAAATCACAATCTGAGAGTATAGATTAGAATAAAACAAACAATTTTAAATTTTGATAGATTGTTAGTAAAACTTTTGTAAAAACATAAAAAAAAACGTTAAATTCACAAAATAAAGAATAAAACCACTTAAATTTTTAGCTCGAAAATATAACGTTCACCTTAGCTATATAACAGCTGTTTCATGTTATCATGGATAATAAAAAACAATTTGATTTGAATTGATTTATTATATTATTGGAATCATTTTTACTTTCCTTGCCCTATTACCATAGGTAAGGAAAGTATTGCTTTCCAAAAAAAATTAAGGTACCCCAATTTCAAGTTTTCTATACGTTTCAAGGTCCCCTGAGTCCAAAACATGATTTTTGGGTATTGGTCTGTGTGTGTGTATGTGTGTGTGTGTGTATGTGTGTGTTTGTATGTGTGTGTGTGTATGTCTGTGAACACGATAACTCCATTCCTAATTAACCGATTGACTTGAAATTTTAAACTTAAGGTCCTTATACCATGAGGACCCGGCAATAAGAAATTCAATAAAATTCAATTCAAGATGGCGGAAAAAATGGCGGGTAATTACTAAAAAACCATGTTTTTCACGTTTTTCTCGAAAATGGCTCTAACGATTTTCTTCAAATTTATACCATGGATAGCTATTCATAAGCCCCATTAACTGACATAAGTCTCATTTCAGGGAAAATTTCAGGAGCTCCGTAATATTCTTGAGAAAAATTGCGGATAATGACTAAAAAACCATGTTTTTCACGGTTTTCTCGAAAACGGCTTCAACGATTTTCTTCAAATTTATACCATGGATAGCTATTTATAAGCCCTATCAACTGGCATGAGTCTCATTTCTGGGAAAATTTCAGGAGCTCCGTAATATTCTTGAGAAAAATGGCGGATAATTACTAAAAAGCTCGGTTTTTCACGGTTTTCTCGAAAACGGCTCTAGCGATTTTCTTCAAATTTATACCATGGATAGCTGTTCATAAGCCCTACCAACTGACATGAGTCTCATTTCTGAGAAAATTGCAGGAGCTCCGTAATATTCTTGAGAAAAATGACAGTTACTAAAAAACCTTGTTTTTCACGATTTTCTCAAAAACGGCTCTAACGATTTTTTTCAAATCCATACCATGTATAGTTATTTATTAGCTCTATCAACTGACATGAGTCTTTTCCTGGGGTACTAATGGGGGGTCCACCCAATCCTTGAGAAATGGTCTTTGTAAACTCTTCTCGTGCATGAGGTAGGTAGGTAGAGCAGTTTATAAAAAGAGCACAGTCATAGTCAAGATATTTCATCTGTAGAACAGCTGTTTTGACGAATTTCAGAAAAATCATCGAATTTCACAATTCACATAAAGGAAAAAGTACTCTGAAAACAATTATTGTATATACACATATACAGTCTGTAGTCTGATCGTAGTTGCAAATATGTTGCCCTCAATCGGCATTATGTTATTCCCCTAAATTATTCTCGTTTGATAATGAGGCTTATAGTTCAATGAGCAAGGAAAGTTGTGTGAGTGTACCACACCAGATTTTTTGTTTGTGATTTTCCGTGATAATATACATAAATACATTGAAATATTTGATCATGTACTCCAAACAATATTATTACTGGAAAAATTAATTCCTATCTAGAATCAAAATAAATATATTTGAATCTCAAGAATGAAGGATCATGATTTATATTTGTCTATGCATGAACCATTTTATTAACAGCCTCCAGCACTTACTGTATCTATATAATACTGGTCGTCAGGCTCGCTTCGCTCGCCATATCCGTTTAGCCAGACATTTAGTCTGTACCCCCGATTGGATCGTCGTAACATATGATAAAAATGCTCAAATGAAAATGCAGGCGAGCGAAGCAAGCCTGATGATCTCATTCTTGGACAATCCAGTCGGGGGTCCAGGGGGCGGAGCCCACTGGCTAGACGGATATGGCGAGCGAAGCGAGCCTGACGGCTAGTAGTAATATAATATTCCTAGGAATAGCTCTGATTGAAGTAGCATACCCAATCAATTTTTCCGCGATAAATCAGGACCTCCTAAATAGGTATTTAGGAGGTACTGGATAAATTGGTATTTAGGAGGTCCTGGATAAATGCATTTCAATCTTCAACTTGGTGCCAACCTAACAAGTCAACTCAACTTAATGCCAATCTGACAAAATTTTTAACTTAGTTACCAGAACAACTCTGTGGGTAGATG
This sequence comes from Nilaparvata lugens, assembly GCF_014356525.2. Taxonomy (NCBI): domain Eukaryota; kingdom Metazoa; phylum Arthropoda; class Insecta; order Hemiptera; family Delphacidae; genus Nilaparvata; species Nilaparvata lugens. The sequence goes on along the minus strand of NC_052505.1, from coordinate 80,851,576 downwards.
ACACAAGTTGATAAGTCACATTTTTGAACATATTGAGTTATGCATATGGTTGTGTTCAGAAAAATTAGATCTATAAGATGGTATCTATATAATAAGAGAGAGTAGGGTTGTGTTTGTTCGTGTGTTCGTTTGTTCGCATCAAAACTTGTCAACTTGTGGATTGCATACCGGAAAAACGGGAATGATTTATTTTTCCAAATTTTGCCCATAGATTCTAAAATATCAATCTCGTGCACCTGGAAGCCCAAATTTAAATTTTCCTTTTAGATTTTTCAGAATTAGCCTAATGTTTAAATTTCATTAATGATACATTAGATTTCATTAAAAATCACCAACATATGATCGAAATTAAAAAAGGTACATGTTTCTATATTGCTTTCTACCTGAAAAACATAGTTTTGAAACTTCGTTCTCCTGATGCAATGTTTAGGCCTACACGTGGCATGGATTATTAATTTTTCAGCTAGAACAATTTTTGAGACAAATGCTAAATAAACGTCCACAGTTTCATCAATGCTGTATCGGCAATATGAAAACGCATGCAGTTAAATGTCTTTCAATGGAGGTGTTGTTATTTACATAAATAAATATATTCTTCCAGTTTTATTTAATTAAAATTCAAAATTATTCGTGCCCTGATAGAATGACTGACTCACTGTACATAGGCCTATTTTGAATTCTTCTAGATTTCATTACGTTAAGTTTTAAGAAAGACCCTTGCGAAGCACGGGTTCCCTACTAGTAACTAAATATGTTGTATCTCTTTAAATAGCTGAGATATAACCTTGCTCAAGCCTGAAAGAGCATTTTCTTCCAACCCCAAGTTGACAAATATTGATAAGTACATATATCTCAACACTCTTGTACCGGTTTGTATTATAATCCAATTATCAAAAGATGACAAAATTGATAAGTGTATGTACTGGTAGGCTATTATAAAATCTGAAAATCAATAACCTCTATTGAGAACTACATAACCCATACAACTTTGCAAACAGTTCAAGTTTGTTTAACTTGATCAATACTTGTAAATAATATCAATTAATTGTTAAAAAATATATTCAAATTTCTAAATAATCGATTTTTAAGATATTTCCTATACTGTTACATTGTGATTTGAAACATTGGCAAATGGCAAAACATGATATCTCTGACATCACTAGCAAAAATCCTCAATAGTTAATTTAAATAAATGTCTTATTCCTTGATATTTATATTCAAATAGTCAATGATCAGCTGATTATATTAGTTTAAAATGGGTAAGAAAAAATATGATAGATAATTTTTGCAGCTATGCCAAACTTTCAAATTGCTCTTCTGAAAAGTTTACAAATCATGACTTATCAGCTTGTGTCATCTACCCACAGAACTGTTTCGAAGAGGTACTCTCCTAGATTATAGTTCTATATTAACATATGGTATGGACATTTCAATTATAATTTTAAGATATTGGAATAAGAATATACATGCTAAAAGTCGAACTTTAAACCCTTAAAACCACCCTTAGAGTTAAAATATCGCCAAAAGATTTCTTAGTGCGCCTCAAAAGGGCCAACTGAACATACCTACCAAATTTGAACGTTTTTGGTCCGGTAGATTTTTAGTTCTGCGAGTGAGTGAGTGAGTAAGTCAGTCAGTGAGTGAGTGCCATTTCGCTTATATATATATATATAGATAGTGCACTCATATATTAATGAACTTGTATGTCGATTTAGAAGAATTAGTCAAATGAAGTGTGTTCTTTGATAACACTGTTGAAGCAATAGAATACAATCTATAGCCAGGCTACTCAAAAGCAGATCAGTAATGTTAGAACAGCCACAGAATGAGTAGACAATGCAGTGTATAATTATAATAATAATAATGGACTTTTCTAGGAAGAGAAGACTGATGTGAGAGTGAGTGCGCGTGTCAATTGTGATAGTGTGCTACTGAAGAATGAACTTCTTTCTCTAGAAAGAGAAGACTGATGTGTGAGAGAGCGCATCGATTGAGAGAGAGTAGAGCTATGAAGACCAATGTTTGTGAGCCAGCATGCTTTTTGACTCCGTTCCCCATCTCATCGTTTAAATTTACCTAGTACTACAGTTTTTGAACAGCCTTCCTAGACATGCCCCTTAAGCCGTTCTCGGACTTTTCCCCCACCCTGTATATTGTAGTTCTGATTTTTGTATATATTATTTTCTATAGAACACAATCTCATGAACTTATATCATTCTTTAAATTTCACTCATTTTCTGAAAAATCATAATTCAGTACTCATTAGAGATAGAGAGTTTCGTATGATCTCATTTTATTCAGAATTTTTTAATCTAAAAAAAAGGTTACAGAAAATTTTTCTGTCCGATTAACGAATTTGGCGGATATAGCTGAAAATTGGAAAATGAACCGAAAATACTAGGTTTTGGGGCCACCCTGTATCCAGCACAACGAAATTTTGCATGAAGCAATTGGTTCTGGACTTCTCTGGTGTAACCAAATAATATATGAAAAATCAGAACTATAATTTAAAAATATCAACTAAGAAAACAAAAATTATGGCATTCAGAGGCAAATATCCGGTCAGATCGAAAATTGTATTAATATACAGTGTTGGAACAAGTTCTCAATATACATATCTAGGAAGTGACTAGTTACAAAATGAATTAGATATTGAGAAGAAAATAGGAAAGTCCAAATGATATGTGGAAATATCAGCAGGACTTTGGGTAAAAAAGCTAGAACAGATACAATTATGAAATTCTATAAGGTAATGGCCGCTCCAGTCCTCCTCTATGGTAGTGAATCATGGGTTACTACGAAGCCACTTGAAAGTAGAGTGCAAGCAGCTGAGATTAGATTTCTCCGAAGAACCAAGGGATGTGACAGAAGAGATCATTTTTCAGGAATGAAGATATTAGGAAAGAATTGAAAATCTGCAGCATGGATGAAAGAGTTACGGAGAATCGGCATCAATGGAGGGAGCATGTTCAAAGAATGTCAGCTGAAAGAATACCATTAAAGTCTATAATTATCAGCCAGTAGGCAAAAGAGATGTTGGCAGACCACGCAAGCGGTGGCAATAATAGGATTTTTTATGTTTATTTGAATGATTGGCTAGATGTGAGTCGGAACAGGTTAAAGCCTAATCCTTGTTTGTAAGAAGAAGAAGAAGAAAATCAGAACTATAATATATATTGAAGCACACCCCCTTTTTTTAGTCTATATTGACTGGACTAGGTCTTATTTTGAGGAAACACATTAATTGGGACTGAGATAACTGAAATTAATTCACTAAAACACAGGATTACTTTGAGGAAACCACGTTAATTGTTGCTAGATCAACCTACTCAAAATTAAATCATCGGAAGTTCCAATACCTACATGGAGGTATATTGATACCTTTAATCAGGAGTAAATTGACAATGGTGTATTGATGACAAAGGGTAGCAATCATATAAGGATTATCTATCCGTGAAAGCTTTCCTGTTGTATCACGTTCATGAGTTCCTGCAGCATGCTTCCTTCATTACCAACAAGGAAAATGATTATTGATTTAGGATGATATGGATCAGTAGAGTTGCTAACAGGAAATAGCTGAATAATTCAGTGTCGGGTCGAAGGAGATAAAGTTACTATATTGAACTATTTTTGGAAACAATTGGATAATAGTATTTTGTGATGTTTGTTCAGAATTTGGTTCACGTATTGAGCGCATAATGGTAACTATGCATTCATAATAAATTAAGATAATAATACAAATTATTGTGAAATGCACAGAACGGTAAGTCTCGTTTACAGTGACTATATACCACTATGATTTATATTAAGTTTTATATAGTTTTTATTAACCAGTATCCTATTGTATTAAGCGAGCAATTTCTGTATTATATATCTGGTTATTCATGTTTAACGGATCTCGAAAACGGCTCTAACGATTTTCACGAAATTTGAAACATAGTAGGTTTATGATATAAAGATTCGATTGCACTAGGTCTCATCCTTGGGAAAACTCGCTGAATGACATTAAAAGGATAATTCATCCTTGGCTGAAACACCTGTGGATAGTAAAAAAGTGAGTGAGCGAGTGAGTATGTGAAAAATCAAAATATCGCATCCCCGAAATTCATAAGATGACGTATTGTGAGAATTGTGTTCTCTTTAACAATAAATAAAAATCTGGTGTGGCGCACTCACACAACTTTCCTTGCCGTTATGAAAATTGATCACTGACGATAGTGTTCCCGCGCATCTCAACTCTACTATTCAAATATTTGAGCCAGCTGGTGACAGGGCAATAACGCTGGAGACACACATGAGGTGCTATCTCTTATAGTGAATGATTTAATAGAATCAACAATAATTTGCAATTGAATAATCACATTTTCTCGAATTTAAAGCTTATTTTCAATTTTAGGTGAAAATGTTACTGAACATTAATTGTAGAGATTTTCATGCTCAATCTACTCCACTTGATTTTTTTTTTGTTTTGTAACAATAAATATTGTTACAATTATGAGTGATGAGAATTATGCAAATTAGCCTGAGAAGTTAGCCTGTTATAAAAATGGATTTTGCTGTTCTGCTTTTCTGTGTTGTGTTGTGTTGACTCTGTAAGTGTGTGCGTAGAAGCTAGGATCCTAGGAATAACATCAATTTTCCTGGAGCAACAGTCTAGTTCATGAACCTTGCTTTTTGCGTTGTGTAGTGTCGACTCTATAGGTGTGTGTGTAGAAGTTGTGGGAAGATCAACGATTTTCTAGAATATAAGTCTGGTTCACAACCTTATAAGGCAAGGAATTTATAGCTGCCTAGGAAAAATAGCTGTCACTTGGTGGGAGAATGTATCTTAAATTGTAGTTGTAACGTCCCTTTCTATTGGTAGAAATTTTTCTAGAGAATAGTAACTGCCAATCACAGTTGGTGTGGTTAGGTCTATTTAGTATGGACGATCTCACAGCTGTCCACCTCAAGACGAGAAAAGCGTAGTGGACTCACTCAGCGTCTGTCGACTGTCATAGCAGTACTAAATGTAGTCTGTTCAGAACTTTGATAATCATGGCTGCCATGCCAGCTTTAGGCTTTTTTTTAGTATTGGCTCTGGAACCTTTGTTCCAGCAGCATTTTTAGTCTTTTGCCTCTGTAGTCGCTTTAATTGAGAAGAGAGAGAGAGAGAGAGTATCAAATTGTCACCTCACAATGGAGATTTTTCTCCTATAACCGCTACTAAAGCGGTGTAAGTACGGGGATCAACGTACGAATCCATCATTTCATGGGTTCATGAACGTGTGTCTGTAAGCCGCTGAGACGCCTCTGAATCGATGGCCGCCCTAGCTTGGGGTATGCTGTCTCCTGTCATCTCGGACGTGTAGAGCTCGATCGCCGAGCCTAGATACAATTTGAAGAAACAGCTATGAGGTAACAACTTTTTTCAAATTAAACGAACGTCCCAGGAACTCGGATGTGACAAAATGGGTTTTAGTGACGACAGACTTTCAATCAAGTAAAACGTGCGGAATTAGACTTTTGTTAAATCATAATTTTGAGATATTATTGGGGATAGATAGTTTATTAATTTATTAATTTGGTTTGAGTAATAGATTTTCGGTTGTATCTTTACATTGAAAAGTGAGGCCATATTTTCTCTGTAAGGATCCAGCTGGGAATTTCAGTTTTCTTTAAATTTATAAATAATTTAATCTTCTAAACTACTAAAAGTTGAATGAGTACATGAATTTTTAAATGTCCCTTATGATTAAATTAATGTTTTAAAATAATTCT